>NC_066579.1:355333399-355637565 GCF_024323335.1 Lathyrus oleraceus
TTCCTTCATCTAGGACTGCCTTTTTGCATGAGCATCCCTAAACACCCCAAACTCATTGATTTTTCTTCTCCTAAGAACACGTTATCTCCTTCTACTACAGGCGAGTAAGTCTCCAAAGGTCGAGCATCCGGTAGATTGTGTAGTAACGTCGTTCAACCCTTACCCCATAGGTGGTCGAACTACATTTTGCTCTAATTTTCATCCCAAATGAGATACGTAGGCATAAGACGCGATGTCTTAGCGAGCACACTCTTCTTTAACCCATAGGTAGCCGAGCTACGAAGACTCTGATTCTCAGATTCAGGTGAGATACGTATGCAGTGGATGCGACGTCCATGCGAGTCATTTTCTTTTGACCCTTCTTTTAGTAAGTAGTACATTAGATAAACATACACGCTTTTCTCATCCCTTCAATCATGTTTGGACATATAAATTTTCAAAAAAAAAACAACAACCTTTGCAACAAATGTGAAAAGGGCTCCCTAGGAGTACCTAGGATGCTTTGGGTGCCTAATACCTTCCCATTGCATAACCAACCCCCTTACCCAGATCTCTGACATTTTTACTAGTTTTTGATTCGATAAAACTTTTAGGTTTTTGTTCGCTTTCTAACCATTCCTTTGGATAAATAGAAGTGCGGTGGCGACTCGACTTGTATGATTTACCTTGGATTTAGTCAATATCTCTAATGGTAACGAATACCCCGCTACAGAAAAATGGCGACTCTGCTGGGGCCCGAAACATCCTAGTGGGTTTTGCCTATTTTTCATAATTGTTGTATTGTATTGTATATTTTTTTTTGTGATATATTTTGGTGCAATTTGGGATTACTGTATTGTATGTAATGATTGAATTGTTTGAATATTAATTCCTTGTATGCTTGGTGATCTTTGTGAGATGAGTTATATGCCCGGACTCGAGTGCACTTAGGATAGGAGAATGGCATAGTCTTGTCTACTTGTGTGGAGTTATTCCTTAGCAAGTTGACTTGCAAGTCCATTCACTTGGTGGAGGTTATGTTGGGATCAATAATGTCACACAAGTAAGTTGTGGTTAGACATTACTCTTTCCAATATAGACCTTAGAAGCCAAGGACCTTAGTTTACCAAGCCCATCTTGGCCTATTCTTAGGATGTAGTGCGAAAGTCGTTCAAGTGTAAGATTTGATACGATTGTTACGCGATACTACACTCATAAGAGTCTCTCTCGAGAATATTTTCGGAATACGAGTAGTCGTTTCTCCAATAATATCCGAAAGATGGGATGATGACTATGGGAACCTCTTGTAGAACATGTTTGGCAGGTTTAAACCCTAGTACTTAACCTAACTCCATGCTCGTGACTTACAACAAACCCTTGATTCATGGTTGATCCGTTCATGAATCCTTAATATCAATGGAACTTGGGTGTTGATAAGGTGTAAACCATAATCCACCAAAATGGATGATTGATATTAAGGATAACATGATCCATCCCATGACCTTTGTTTGGTGTGCTTTGCTTGATCCTTGAGTGTGATTGTTGCATTCATGCATTCATGCACCCATTTGCATCCATATCATCAATAAATAAGAAAATTTTCAAGGAACTTAAGGGGTTTATTTGCAAAATTTTCAGACATGGAAAGACAAAGAAGGAATACAAAGAAGTACAGCTTCAGGCAACCAGATTTGAAAGAGTTAAGGAATCTGACATCCTATGTATTAGATCCTTTGGGTTTCAAGGCTCGTTTTGGGAAGCTTCTTCCTCTTCTGACTACTCAGGTGGATGAAGGATTGGTGAGTGTATTGGTGCAGTTTTATGATCCCTTGTATCGTTGCTTCACGTTTCCGGATTTCCAGCTTTTGCCTACCCTTGAGGAGTATGCTTACCTTGTGGGCACACCTATTCTAGACCAGTTGCCGTTCAATGGCTTGGAGAGTATTCCAACTTCTCAAGAGATAGCTGACATGTTACACATAGATGAATCTCTGGTTGGTGCTCATATGACTACCAAAGGAGGAATTCAAGGTCTCCCTTCTGAGTTCCTCATTGCTCGAGCTATTATGTATGGGAAGGCCATGAGTGAGGACGCCTTTGAGGCCATATTTGTACTTCTCATCTATGGGCTAGTATTATTCCCCAACATCGACAAGTTTGTGGATGTGAACGCTATTAGGATTTTCTCTACTCTGAATCCCGTTCCGACTCTGTTGGGAGATACCTATTTCTCTTTGCATATGAGGAATGCAAAGGATGGTGGCGCCATTGTGTGTTGTTTGCCTCTGTTTTATAAGTGGTTTATTTCTCACTTACCTCAGACGGTCGCTTTCAAGGAGAACAAGGAATGTCTACGGTGGTCCACGGGACTTATGTCTTTCACTAATGATGATATCTCTTGGTATAACCATGTGTATGATGGTGTGCAGATTATTGACTCTTGTGGAGAATTCTCCAATGTACCTCTTCTTGGTACATGTGGTGGGATTAACTACAATCCTGTTTTGGCACGTCGGCAGCTTGGGTTCCCCTTAAAGGATAAACCCAATAACATTCTGTTAGAGGGTGTATTCTTTCAGGATGGTAAAGATCCCCAAGGCTTGAAAGCTAGGATGGTCCGCGCTTGGCGCAAGATTCATAGGAAAGGAAGGAAAGAGTTGGGTCCTAAGAATTGCATCTCTTTGGAGCCTTACACTGTTTGGGTTAGGAAGAGGGCGTCTGAGTATCTCATGCCTTACGAGTATCCGAGACCTACACCTATGATTATGGTTGGGCCTTCAACCCTCCCTAATCAAGGAGTAGAGGAGTTGAGAGACGAAGACCGTTAACGTGCCTGGATTCTTGAACGTGAAGAGTTGCTTCAACAGATTAAGGAGAAGGATGCGTTGATTGAGTTTCTTGAGCATGAGGTTATTGATGACCCTGATGACGTATGGACTTCTCTACTTCCTCAGTCTTCTAATTTCTGGAAGAGGAAGTATGATCGACTCGCCAAAGAGAAGGCCGATATGGAGGCAGCCTACGAGAGGGAGGTGAAGAGGCTTCGCGCATCTTATCTTCCTGTGTCCCGAGCTTTAGATGATTGTTTCTAGGGATCCATAAGACGATTATTTTCCTTTTCTCTTGTATATGATTGACGATGCTGCACTTCTTTTCCCTGATATTATTTGATGAGATATTTCCATAATTTGCAAATAAAACTCTAAAGTTCCTTTGAAATAAAAAACAAATCATATGCACAAGCATTGCATGCATCATATGCATAAGCAGGTTCTGTTTCCGGTCCCTTGCCCTGTGGTCTAACTCTGTGTCCTTCATTTATTTTGAAGACAAGCTGACTCACCGGTACTACACTAGAGCCAATATTTCAAGACTGATGGATCACTTAGACCATGGATTCACGAGGCAGGTGCCGTGACGTCCACCCTACACCAGAAATTGAAATTTGTGAAAAACAAGAAGCTGGTGGTGGTAGGGGGAGAAAGGGCTCTCCTGGTTAGCCTTTTGTCTTCCTTCTCTTATATAGATGATGAGGTTGAAGTTGGAACTCCTTTCCAAGCTTTATCTATTGCTGAGCCTATTGAGAAGAGAACTCCTTCATTTGCTTCCTACAAAGATGCAAAGCTGGCCATTGAGCGTGGTGCAACCACTGGTTTAGGAAAAATGATTGAGTTAGAAGACAACGAGTCCCGGGCTGGCATAGGTTTTTCTTCTGGTACTTTCAACAAGCAAGGGTTATTCAAGAGTGGAGGTTTCATCCACACTGGTCTAGATGAGGAGGCTGTTGCCGTTTTAGAAGAAGATTCAGAGGATTCTGGCAATTTCATCATCCCTGGAGGGGTCTACAACAATTGGGTCGCTGTGGATATTCCAACAGTTGTCCATAAGTCAACGTAATGATCACTTTGTTTAAAAACCCTTCTCCCATGCCAAAAGGAGGAGTGATAACATTGTTGGCAACATAAATACAATGATATTTTCATTCAATAAATTCATGTTAAATGTTTGTTTTTCCCATTTATTTTCCCTTTTTGTTTTTGCATGAAATTGGTGATCACATAAAACCCTAAAAAATAAAATAAAATCAATCTTTTCATCTGCATAATGATTTTCCTTATTTGAATTCTAAATCTTTTCATATCCAAAATTATTATGCAGGTTGATTTCTAAACCCATTGAACATAATGACCCAACACCATCTCCCAATTTTGAATTCCCTGTATTTGAGGCAGAGGAAGATGATGTTGAAGAGATTCCTGATGAGATCACCCGGCTACTTGAGCATGAAGAGAATATCATTCAACCGTATCTTGAGAATCTGGAAACAGTCAACTTGGGGTCTGAAGATTGTGTGCGAGAGGTAAAGATTGGGGCACTTCTGGAAGAATCTGTTAAGAAGGGGTTGATTAAGTTGCTACGAGAATATGTCGACGTCTTTGCTTGGTCGTATGAAGACATGCCAGGTCTAGATACTGATATTGTGCAACATTTCCTACCTTTGAAACCTGAGTGTGTGCCTGTAAAGCAAAAGCTCAGAAGATCAAAGAGGAAGTTCAGAAGCAAATTGATGCGGGGTTCCTGGTGACTTCTATATATCCTCAATGGGTGGCCAATATTGTGCCCGTGCCTAAGAAAGATGGAAAAGTCCGGATGTGTGTGGACTATAGAGACTTGAATAAAGCTAGTCTGAAAGATGATTTCCCTCTATCACATATTGATATGTTGGTAGACAATACAGCTATATTCAATGTCTTCTCGTTTATGGACGGATTTTCCGGATATAATCAGATTAAGATGGCACCCGAGGATATGGAGAAGACAACATTCATCACACCTTGGGGAACATTCTGTTATCGAGTGATGCCCTTCGGTTTGAAGAACGTCGGAGCCACGTATCAACGAGCTATGACCATCTTGTTTCATGATATGATGCACAAGGAGATTGAGGTATATGTTGACGATATGATTGCTAAGTCAAGAACAGAAGTTGAACATGTAGAGCATTTGTTGAAGCTTCTCCAGCGTTTGAGGAAATATAAGCTTCGTCTGAATCCCAACAAGTGTACATTTGGAGTCCGTTCTGGCAAGTTATTGGGCTTCATTGTTAGTGAAAGAGGTATTGAGTTTGATCCTGCAAAGGTCAAAGCAATACAAGAGATGCCTGCGCCCAAAACTGAGAAGCAAGTCCGAGGTTTTCTTGGCCGCTTGAATTATATCTCCAGATTCATATCCCACATGACTGCCACATGTGCGCCTATATTCAAGCTCCCCCCGAAAGATCAGTCCCATGATTGGACCGAGGATTGCCAGAAAGCTTTCGACAGTATTAAAGAATATCTGTCTGAGCCTCCGATTCTGTCTCTGCCTGTAGAGGGAAGACCTTTGATCATGTATCTGACTGTTCTTGAAGACTCGATGGGTTGTGTCCTTGGTCAGCAAGACGAATCAGGGAAGAAGGAGTATGCTATTTACTACATGAGTAAGAAGTTCACTGATTGTGAGTCTCGATACTCAATGCTTGAAAAGTCACGCTGTGCTTTGGCTTGGGCTGCTAAGCGCTTATGCCAGTATATGATAAATCATACGACTTGGTTGATATCCAGAATGGATCCAATCAAGTACATCTTCGAGAAGCCTGCTTTAACAGGGAGAATTGCCCGTTGGCAGATGTTGTTATCTGAGTATGATATTGAGTATCGAGTTCAGAAGGCTATTAAAGGTAGTTTCTTGGCTGACCATTTGGCACATCAGCCTATTGAAGATTATCAGTCAGTTCAGTATGACTTCCCGGATGAGAAAATTCTGTATTTGAAAGTGAAAGATTGCGATGAGCCTACACTTGATGAAGGGCCAGAGCCTGGTTCCAGATGGAGTATGGTGTTTGATGGCGCTGTAAATCAGTATGGAAATGGTATTAGGGCCGTGATTATTACTCCTCAAGGCGCGCATATTCCTTTTACAACAAGGCTAACTTTCAAATGCACGAATAATATGGCTGAGTATGAGGCCTGTATTATGGGATTGGAGGAATGTATTGATCTAAGGATCAAGCATCTTGATGTATATGGTGATTCGGCCCTCGTTGTTAATCAGATTAAGGGTGAATGGGAAACAAATCAGCCTGGCCTCATTCCATACAGAGATTATGCGAGGAGGATTTCAACGTTCTTTACTGAGGTTGACTTCCATCATATTTCTCGAGATGAGAATCAGATGGCAGATGCTCTTGTTACGCTTGCTTCAATGATTGTGGTTAAATTGTGGAATGAAGTCCCCAATATCACCGTGATGTGCTTGGACAGACCAGCTCATGTATTTGCAGTAGAAGAAGTAAAAGATGATAAGCCGTGGTATTATGATATCAAGTGTTTCATTCAGAGCCAAATTTACCCGTCTGGGGAATCTGTAAAATATAGGAAGACTTTGAGGAGATTGTCAGGCAGTTTCTACCTCAATGGCGAAGTGCTTTACAAAAGAAATTTTGACATGGTTCTGCTCAGATGCGTGGATAGACACGAAGCAGACCTGTTGATGACTGAGGTCCATGAGGGTTCATTTGGTACTCATTCCAATGGGCATGCCATGGCTAGAAAGATGTTGAGAGCAGGCTACTATTGGCTGACAATGGAGTCTGACTGCTGCAAATTTGTGAAGAAATGCCACAAGTGTCAGATTTATGCTGATAAGATTCATATTCCCCCGACACTTTTGAATATGATCTCATCACCATGGCCTTTCTCCATGTGGGGAATTGACATGATTGGCATGATAGAGCCAAAAGCGTCCAATGGACACAGATTTATTCTCGTAGCAATTGATTACTTCACCAAGTGGGTTGAAGCGGCGTCGTATGCAAATGTGACCAGGCAGGTGGTCGTGAAGTTTATCAAGAATCAACTCATATGCCGATATGGTGTGCCAGATAAGATCATTACTGATAATGGATCTAACTTGAATAACAAGATGATGAAAGAACTGTGTAGTGAGTTCAAGATCGCGCATCATAAGTCTTCTCCTTATAGATCCAAGATGAATGGGGTTGTTGAAGCTGCTAATAAGAACATTAAGAAAATTATCCATAAGATGGTTCTTACGTACAAAGATTGGCATGAGATGTTTCCATTCGCTTTGCATGGATATCGTACATCTGTCCGCACTTCAACAGGGGCAACCCCTTTCTCTCTTGTTTATGGCATGGAGACGGTACTCCCAGTAGAGGTGGAGATCCCATCAATGAGAGTCTTGATGGAGGCCAAGTTGACTGATGCTGAATGGGTTCAGAGTCGTTATGACCAGCTGAACTTGATAGAAGAAAAGAGATTAACTACCATGTGCCATGGCCAGTTATATCAACAAAGAATGAAGAAAGCTTTGATAAGAAGGTCAAGCCTCGTGTGTTCCAAGAAGGTGACCTTGTGCTCAAGAAAGTCTTGTCTTTCGCGCCCGATTCCAGGGCAAGTGGACTCCAAACTATGAAGGTCCATATGTTGTTAAGAGAGCCTTTTCAGGCGGTGCTTTGATACTTACAACTATGGATGGGGAGGATTTCACTCGTCCTGTGAATTCAGATGCAGTCAAGAAATACTTCCCCTAAAAAAATAAAAACTGAATAACTCGTTAAGTTGAAAACCCGAAAGGGCCGCTTAGGCAAAAATGAGCGTCTCGGTGGATTGAAAACCCGAAAGGGAGATCCAGGCAAAAGTTAGAGACACAAAAAATATATAATAATGATATATGTATCCCGCTAGATTGAGTACCTCATCCTGGGGCAATCTAGGCAAAAATTAGGGATTTGGCAAGTAACTGCATCTTGACAAGACTTTGTTCTACAACTGTCGTCCGTCAGAGATCCTTGCTCATTATCAGCCAAAGCTTCAATTACATCGGATTCAGAATTGGTGGAGAAATGGTCATTATGTTCAATGTATCCCTTTTCCAATATATATCACCAATTTCAAATTTGTAAAGATCTATGGAGTCTTGCCATTCGCAGACTACCATTCTATCAAATAAATTTGAGCCTTTTATCCAATTATTGGCACTCTTATCTGTTTTTATTCAACAAATGTTTTACATGTTTTGAGTAAGAAAATATCATTGTTTCAAACAATCAAATTTTTTATAATTTGTTTTTAAACAAAGTGAACATTCACAATGACGAAAGGATACTTAGGAGATCCTCAGTGCTCTCCCAAGGGTGGTACGATCCCCAACAGGGTAAGTTTTTTGTCCATATTCCTGGCATGACTGTATCTCCTCCCTCTAGAACCCCTTGTGGTTTATCCTACCAAGTGAATTGCTTGTTGAGAGTCACCTCTCTTCCCTTCAGCAGAGTAGCAATCTTTCTTCCTCAGCAGCTTAGATCTCTTTGGGCAAGAGCGGTATTTGGTGGTTGATCCCGATAAATCCTTTATCTCCTCGGATAGATTCCCTAGTAGAGTTGTTGGTATGGTGGACCTTGTCTGTGATAACTCTCGTCCCCAGCTGGAATGATTGATGATTCATCCCCTGCAGAGTTCTTTGCTTCCTGGTATCTCTGATCCCCAGCAGATTGGATACTCCCCGGTGAACTTGGCTTTCTCTCTTGAGATGTAGTACCGGGTGGTTAATTCCTGGACCTTGTTGTGTTAGATATGTCTGTCTGTCAGCATACATCATACATAAACCACGCATATTCATGCATAATTATAACATTCAGATATTCATGTTGCATTCTTTGCCATATATCGTTGTTTGTTGTCTCCTGCTATTTGGTGATATACTTCCCCAAGCAGACGTGTGTGTCTGATCTGTCCATATAGAGTCAGCTCCATAGGCAGAAAGCGTCTATCCTTTCTTTCATATTCCCCACCGGGTTATATCCTCGTGGATGTTGATTGTTTTTGTTCCTTCCCAACACATATACTGGGATGGTTTTCCCCATTGAGTTATATCCTCACCGGGACAAGTCTTGATTTGGTGTGCCTATCTAGTTTGATCCTAGATCGGTCTCTTGAGACTCTTTTCCTGTTTCCCTGTGGTAAATGAATAATTGCTCAATAATTAGTAATTATTATCCCCGGCGGAGTCTGTGTTTCTCTACCCTCATACCGGTAGTTGTAAACCCTATTTCTTCCCTTTTTGCAGAGTAACTATTTTTTCTCATCTTTAATTGGTGACAGTTATCTTCATCCAATATTCGGTGATGATATCCCCTCATCTGCTTGGATAATTGCCCTGATTACGCAATTTATCCCCAGCGGGTCATCTCTCGTCTACCTTGTGGTTGTTGGTAACGATTAATTCTCCCCTGAATTGGTTATCATTATATACCTAGTTTCGGTATCCCGATGCCTTTTCTTTTCGGTCGATTTATCCTTTATTAACCCAGTAACCGGTTGTGGATAATCGTCCATGCGAGTATATTATCTATGTTCTGATGGTAATAGATAGTATATCTCATGCACTCTCGGGTCTGAAGCCTTTTGTTCTTCCCCAGTTGAGTAAGATTCGTATCCCCTTTGTGGAGTCGAATATCTATCCTGTAATCGAGTTTGCTTTTAGCCCTCTTTTGGATGATGAGTGTTTTGGGAATATTCCCCAATTCACGCCTTGGTTGGTCACCTATTATATGCCTAGTAACCGGTATCCCTGGTGTTCCTTCCTCTCTGCTCCCTATTATGACTTTTTGTCCCCTGTGGAGTCAGAATCTCTGAGTTGAAGTATACTTTTTAGGTTTTCCTCAGACGTTTTGAAGTTTTGATATCTCTCACCCTTATACCGGTCTTGGATATTCATCTCTTCCTGAGCATGTTGTATCTCTCACCCTCATACCTGGCGTTCAGATCACATGTCTCCTTGAGCTTATTACCCAGTAACCGGTAATACCTCGTCCCGCTGCTTCCTCAGGAGTGTCCTTGTGGACATCCCCAGCGAAGTCCCTTAGTGGATTGTTTTCATCCGGATTTTATCCGAAGTATCCGCTGTGGATAGTTTTTTACCGTATTGGCATATTCCCCAATACATGCATCTTCGAGTCAGCTTGAGTCTTTCCATTGGATCTTTTCCCTTTGGAATTCTGTTCCCCACGCTTTGAGTCGTGACCTGCTCGCGCATTTTTATCCCTTTTCTATCCCCAGGAGAGTCCCCAGGGTCTTGGTCCCATGGAGTGAATTGCTCATATGGATTATCAGTGGCTTCCGATTTCTTTGCTTTTGTGGACACATATCTCCACAGAGTGCTACCATTTTTCATACCTACATTTGCATCATGAGGTCTCTTAGGGACCAAAATTCGTCTCTTTGTTATTACTTAAGCCCATTCTACCCCGTCGAGACGAAGATTTTAACCTTCACTTCTCCGGCTAGAATGACCTTAAACAGGGGCATCTGTAAGACCCCAATTTTGACCCTAAGATCCCTCATGGCATCATAACATTGCATTTGCATTGCCTCAAGGATCTTTAGCACTTGGTTCCCTTTGCCTTTGGGTGGGACTCCTTGTGATTGGTTTGAGATCACCAAGCATGCTTGAATTATACATCATTGTTTCTCTTACTTTTGTTTACTAACCAAAAGCACAAAAATGTGTCACTAACATCTTTTGTTTGAAGCTTGAGTATCATCCAAGACACTTTGTGGGTTCTATTTAGATGATCAGTCAACACAAGGGAATGGCTTGAGATACTTCCAACAAGTTCAAATGGGGTTTATTCGTCAGTCAAAACGTTAATCTTGAAGGAGCAAAAGTTTGTTCATGTGCTGTCATGCTCGCTAGGCGAGCAGAATGAGTCGCTTAGCGAGTCCCAAGAAAAGCCACCAGAATCACCTACGCTCAGAGGAATTTCTTGAATTGTCATGCTCGCTAGGCGAAGCTCACGTGTTTAAAAAAAAATGAAAAAAACGAAGAAAAAAAAACGAAAAATAAATAAATAAATAAATAAATAAAATATAACAGAAATTTTTTGGACTTGGGCCTCTCTCATTTGAGCCCGCAGATCCACAAAAATCAGGTTATAAATTCAGAGTTTTAGTGAAACAAAAGAATTCTATTCCTATTACCCTTGCAGGGAAAAAGATAGTGAGAGAAGAGCTAATAGAGTTCAGAGCAACCTCCAGAGACTGAAGGGAACTCATCGGCAAAGAACCAATTCCCTCTCATATAAACCCTCAGATTGCTTTGCAAACCCAACTGGGCAATTCAATTTCATTTGATCTCTCCAGTCAGGTTTGCCTTATTCCCATTACTTTATGCTTTTAATTTGAATGCTCTGAATGTATGAGGTATTATGGGTGAATTTGATACCCTTTTGATGCACGTGTTTGACAAGAGGTTTAGGCCTCCTACCCTTGGTTGCTTTTTGTGAGCTTTTTGTGAATTTTAATGGCATGATTAATGTGGTTACATTTTGATTTGGGGGTAACTCTTGATTACCCTATCTTGTTTCTCTAACCTGTTTGTTGAGTTTTGTTTTGTGAGGGCTCATATGACTCTTGCAGAGATGGCTTGCCTGGTGTTCCACTTTATTTGTGGGATACCACCTGGAGGTTTATTCCGATTACCTGTACTGACTCACTTTCTTTGATGGTGTTTAGCTTGGAAGAGTCTTCGGATTTCTTATTTATCTAATTGTTGTTACTTCGGATCTTTATCCGTACGGTAGATCTCTCGATCCGTTTACTTTTCCCGCATGTTATCGATTTTTTAGGTTTCGTATAGCCTCTCGTGGCATGTCATTTAAGGTAGCGCGGTTCCTTCATCTAGGACTGCCTTTTTGCATGAGCATCCCTAAACACCCCAAACTCATTGATTTTTCTTCTCCTAAGAACACGTTATCTCCTTCTACTACAGGCGAGTAAGTCTCCAAAGGTCGAGCATCCGGTAGATTGCGTAGTAACGTCGTTCAACCCTTATCCCATAGGTGGTCGAACTACGTTTTGCTCTGATTTTCATCCCAAATGAGATATGTAGGCATAAGACGCGATGTCTTAGCGAGCACACTCTTCTTTAACCCATAGGTAGTCGAGCTACGAAGACTCTGATTCTCAGATTCAGATGAGATACGTATGCAGTGGATGCAACGTCCGTGCGAGTCATTTTCTTTTGACCCTTCTTTTAGTAAGTAGTACATTAGATAAACATACACGCTTTTCTCATCCCTTCAATCATGTTTGCACAAATAAATTTTAAAAAAAAAACAACAACCTTTGCAACAAATGTGAAAAGGGCTCCCTATGAGTACCTAGGATGCTTTGGGTGCCTAATACCTTCCCATTGCATAACCAACCCCATTACCCAGATCTCTGACATTTTTACTAGTTTTTGATTCGATAAAACTTTTAGGTTTTTGTTCGCTTTCTAACCATTCCTTTGGATAAATAGAAGTGCGGTGGCGACTCGACTTGTATGATTTACCTTGGATTTAGTCAATATCTCTAATGGTAACGAATACCCCGCTACAGAAAAATGGCGACTCTGCTAGGGACCGAAACATCCTAGTGGGTTTTGCCTACTTTTCATATTTGTTGTATTGTATTGTATATTTTTTTTGTGACATATTTTTGTTCAATTTGGGATTACTGTATTGTATGTAATGATTGAATTGTTTGAATATTAATTCCTTGTATGCTTGGTGATCTTTGTGAGATGAGTTTTATACCCGGACTCGAGTGCACTTAGGATAGGAGAATGGCATAGTCTTGTCGACTTGTGTAGAGTTATTCCTTAGCAAGTTGACTTGCAAGTCCATTCACTTGGTGGAGGTTATGTTGGGATCAATAATGTCACACAAGTAAGTTGTGGTTAGACATTACTCTTTCCAATATAGACCTTAGAAGCCAAGGACCTTAGTTTACCAAGCCCATCTTGGCCTAATCTTAGGATGTAGTGCGAAAGTCGTTCAAGTGTAAGATTTGATACGATTGTTACGCGATACTACACTCATAAGAGTCTCTCTTGAGAATATTTTCGGAATACGAGTAGTCGTTTCTCCAATAATATCCGAAAGATGGGATGATGACTATGGGAACCTCTTGTAGAACATGTTTGGCAGGTTTAAACCCTAGTACACTCCCTTTTGGGTGGTTCTTAACCTAACTCCATGCTCGTGACTTACAACAAACCCTTGATTCATGGTTGATCCGTTCATGAATCCTTAATATCAATGGAACTTGGGTTTTGATAAGGTGTAAACCATAATCCACCAAAATGGATGATTGATATTAAGGATAACATGATCCATCCCATGACCTTTGTTTGGTGTGCTTTGCTTGATCCTTGAGTGTGATTGTTGCATTCATGCATCCATTTGCATCCATATCATCAATAAATAAGAAAATTTTCAAGGAACTTAAGGGGTTTATTTGCAAAATTTTCAGACATGGAAAGACAAAGAAGGAATACAAAGAAGTACAGCTTCAGGCAACCAGATTTGAAAGAGTTAAGGAATCTGACATCCTATGTATTAGATCCTTTGGGTTTCAAGGCTCGTTTTGGGAAGCTTCTTCCCCTTCTGACTACTCAGGTGGATGAAGGATTGGTGAGTGTATTGGTGCAGTTTTATGATCCCTTGTACCGTTGCTTCACGTTTCCGGATTTCCAGCTTTTGCCTACCCTTGAGGAGTATGCTTACCTTGTGGGTACACCTATTCTAGACCAATTGCCATTCAGTGGCTTGGAGAGTATTCCTACTTCTCAAGAGATAGCTGACATGTTACACATAGATGAATCTCTGGTTGGTGCTCATATGACTACCAAAGGAGGAATTCAAGGTCTCCCTTCTGAGTTCCTCATTGCTCAAGCTACTATGTATGGGAAGGCCATGAGTGAGGACGCCTTTGAGGCCATATTTGTACTTCTCATCTATGGGCTAGTATTATTCCCCAACATCGACAAGTTTGTGGATGTGAACGCTATTAGGATTTTCTCTACTCTTAATCCCGTTCCGACTCTGTTGGGCGATACCTATTTCTCTTTACATATGAGGAATGCAAAGGGCGGTGGTGCCATTGTGTGTTGTTTGCCTCTGTTGTATAAGTGGTTTATTTCTCACTTACCTCAGACGGTCGCTTTCAAGGAGAACAAGGAATGTCTACGGTGGTCCACGAGACTTATGTCTCTCACTAATGATGATATCTCTTGGTATAACCATGTGTATGATGGTGTGCAGATTATTGACTCTTGTGGCGAATTCTCCAATGTACCTCTTCTTGGTACATGTGGTGGGATTAACTACAATCCTGTTTTGGCACGTCGGCAGCTTGGGTTCCCCTTAAAGGATAAACCCAATAACATTCTGTTAGAGGGTGTATTCTTTCAGGATGGTAAATATCCCCAAGGCTTGAAAGCTAGGATGGTCCGCGCTTGGCGCAAGATTCATAGGAAAGGAAGGAAAGAGTTGGGTCCTAAGAATTGCATCGCTTTGGAGCCTTACACTGTTTGGGTTAGGAAGAGGGCGTCTGAGTATCTCATGCCTTACGAGTATCCGAGACCTACACCTATGATTATGGCTGGGCCTTCAACCCTCCCTAATCAAGGAGTAGAGGAGTTGAGAGACGAAGACCGTTCACGTGCCTGGATTCGTGAACGTGAAGAGTTGCTTCAGCAGATTAAGGAGAAGGATACGTTGATTGAGTTTCTTGAGCATGAGGTTATTGATGACCCTGATGACGTATGGACTTCTCTACTTCCTCAATCTTCTAAGTTCTGGAAGAGGAAGTATGATCGACTCGCCAAAGAGAAGGCCGATATGGAGGCAGCCTACGAGAGGGAGGTGAAGAGGCTTCGCGCATCTTATCTTCCTGTGTCCCAAGCTTTAGATGATTGTTTTTAGGGATCCATAAGACGATTATTTTCCTTTTCTCTTGTATATGATTGACGATGCTGCACTTCTTTTCCCTAATATTATTTGATGAGATATTTCTAGAATTTGCAAATAAAACTCTAAAGTTCCTTTGAAATAAAAAACAAATCATATGCACAAGCATTGCATGCATCATATGCATAAGCAGGTTTTGTTTCCGGTCCCTTGCCCTGTGGTCTAACTCTGTGTCCTTCATTTATTTTGAAGACAAGCTGACTCACCGGTACTACACTAGAGCCAACATTTCAAGAATGATGGATCACTTAGGCCATGGATTCACGAGGCAGGCGCCGTGACGTCCACCCTACACCAGAAATTGAAATTCGTGAAAAACAAGAAGCTGGTGGTGGTAGGGGGAGAAAGGGCTCTCCTGGTTAGCCATTTGTCTTCCTTCTCTTATATAGATGCTGAGGTTGAAGTTAGAACTCCTTTCCAAGCTTTATCTATTGTTGGCCTATTGAGAAGAGAACTCCTTCATTTGCTTCCTACAAAGATGCAAAGCTGGCCATTGAGCGTGGTGCAACCACTGGTTTAGGAAAAATGATTGAGTTAGAAGACAACGAGTCCCGGGCTAGCATAGGTTTTTCTTCTGGTACTTTTTCCTTTTCCTTTGGAAACAATAAAAGCGCGGTGGCGACTCTGGTATTATTGACGTCAAGTTTATCCATAGCTTGATGATAATGAATTTACCATTATAGAAAATTAAGTGGCGACTCTGCTGGGAGTAGTCCTTAGTGGGTTTAGCCTACTTTTTTATGTGTATATATTTGTATATTTGATGTTTGTATATTTGTTTGTGTGATATAATTTGTTTGTTGTGCTTGGTGATCTCTGAGTGGTGAGATAAGTTCTAACCCGAACTTTAGTGCAATTAAGATAGGAGGATGGTGTAGTCATGTTCAACTTGTGTGGAGTAGTCCTTAACAAGTTGGCTTGAGATCCATCTACTCAGTGGAGACCTCTTTGAAGTTATTGATGTCACACAAGTTATTTGTTGATATGCATTACTTTCTTTGATTTGGGGTCTGAGAAGCTGAGGACTGTAGAACATCTAACCCAACTTGGCCTATTTAGGATTTAGTGCGGAGACTGTTCAGGTGTAGACCTGATAACAGTTGTTACGCGATACTACACTCATACGAGTTTATCTTGAGAATATTATGGGTTGATAAGTCAGTCATCCTAACCTAAAATATATGATAGATGGGATTAAGACTCTGGGAACTTTTTAGAACATGATCTACAAGTTTTATCCTTAGTACACTCCTTGGGATGGTTCTTAACTTGACTCCATGCTCGTGACTCACAACAAACCCTTTGATTCTTGGTTGATCCGATCAAGTCTTGTCAATATCAATGGAACTTGGGTGTTGAAAATGTGAAAACCATAATCCACCAAAATGGATGATTGATCTTGATGATGACTTGATCCATCCCCTGACCTTTGTTTGTGTTTGCTTTATGTGTGATCCCTTGTGTGTGATTGTTGTATTCATGCATACATGTGCATCATGACATTCATCAAAGAAAAATAAATTTCAAGGAACTGAGTTCTCATTGGCAAATATGTTCAGACCATGGATTATGGATGAAGGAACACTAAGAAGTACGGTTTCAGATGTCCTGATTTGAAAGAGTTAAGTAAGTTGTCATCCTTTGTATTAGATCCCTCGGGCTTCACGCAACTTCATGGGAAGCTTTTGTCTGTATTATCTACTAATGTGGTTGAAGGATTTCTGAGTGTGTTGGTTCAGTTTTATGATCCTCTCTACCGATGCTTCACTTTTCCTGATTATCAGCTTGTGCCTACGTTAGATGAGTATGCCCATCTCTTAGGAATACCTATATTTGACAAAGTACCATTTAGTGGATTGGAAGAGATTCCCAGATCTCATATTATAGCTGAAGCTCTTCATCTGAAGAAATCTGAGATTGATGCTCATTTGGTGAATAAGGGAGGTATTCTTGGTTTGACTTCTGAGTTCCTCATTGGTAGAGCTACTATCTTTGCTCAAACCGGTAGTATGGATGCTTTTGAAGCCATCTTTGTATTGCTCATCTATGGTTTGACTTTGTTCCCTAACATTGACGGTTTTGTTGATGTTAACGCCATTAGGATCTTCTTGATTAGGAATCATGTTCCTACTCTGTCGGGTGACATGTATTTCTCTTTGCATTTGAGGAATTCTAAGGGTGGTGGTACTATTGTGTGATGTATTCCTCTTTTATACAACTGGTTTATTTTGCACTTGCCTCAGACGCCTGCTTTTCTAGAGAACAAGCAATGTCTACGGTGGTCTCGGAGACTTATGTCTCTCCCTAATGATGATATTGTTTGGTATGACTTTGCATTGAGTAGTGTGGACATTATTGACAGTTGTGGTGAATTCTCTAATATGCCTCTTATTTGTACCTAAGGAGGAAGCAATTACAACCCTACTTTGGCTCGTCACATTTAGAAGGTCTATTTTATCAAGAGGGTAAAGATCCCTAACACTTGAAGAAAAGGATAATACATGCTTGGCATAATGTGAATAGGAAAGGAAGATCCGAGATGGGTCCACACAAATGTGTAGCTTTGGAAGCTTACACTATTTGGGTGAAGAAGAGAGCTTTGGAGATGAAGATCCCGTACGCCTGTGAAAAACCTATATCTATGGTTGTGGCTGAGCCATCAACTCTCCCTAACCAAGATGTAGAGGAGTTGGAAGACGCACTCACCAAGATGAAGCAAGAGAGAGAGATGTGGGAAGAGTGGTTCCATGCTTTGAGTCGAGAGAATGAAGAGTTGCAGCTTGAGTCGAAAGACAAGGATGCACTTATTGAGATTCTTAAAGACCGAGCAATGAAGAGACAGAGGGAGCCAGATGGCCTATCTTCCTCTCGTATGCCTCAGCCTTCCGGTGCTTGGAAGAAGATTGTTGATCAGTTAGTTCTTGAGAAAGCTCAGACAAAGATATCCTTTGAGTCTGAGATTCGACACATCTGAAGGAAGTATGCACCCATAGTCAGATCATCTGATACAGTTGCTAGGGATCCTTATGCTGATATTTTCATTTGCTCTTGTATTTGTATTTTGGTGTATGAAATTGTACTTAGTATAATGCTTCCAAATTTTATGAATAAAAAGAGATTTTATGGTCAATCAAATTGTTATTGTTGTTATTATTTAAATATATATTTGCAAAATGGACTTCATATGTTCCTTGAAATTAAACAAATCAAAAAAATTACATTTCATGCATCATTTGTATAACAGGATTTCTTTCGCCAGATGTCTTATCAGTTCTTCTTATGTGCATCAGCCAAGCTGACTCACCGTTACAATACTCGCGCTAATCAACCGAAGATCATGGAGCATCTAGAGCAAGAGAACCGAGAGATGAAGGATATGATCACCAAATTAACGACTATGATGGAATTTGTCACTGCTGCACAGAATCAGTCATCACCAACTCCTGCAACTCCTCCTCAGAGGACTGCTATTTCTAAGGTTGCTACCTCAACTGTTCCTGTTGCTACTGCCAGTCAATCCATTCCTTCTATGCTTGTTGGGTTCCTTTGGGGAATGCCATCAAATTTTATGCCAGAAGGGTATGCACCCACCTTTGTTTCTCTACCATCATCTAGCCCGGTCATGTCAGTGCCACCTCCATTCGTACACACTCTTCCTCGTGTTGAGGACACTATCTACCATTCTGAGCCGTTTGAGGGCCCAGATGTATATGAGAAGATGGATAAGATGAAAGATCAATTCCTAGAGCTGTGTAAAGAGTTGAAGACTCTGAGAGGAAAAGACTTGTTTGGTAAGAGTGTTGTTGAACTCTGCTTGGTCCCTGAATTTGAAAAGTACAAAGGGAATGCTTGCCCACTAAGCCATCTTGTGATGTACGCCAGAAAAATGTCTACTTAAATTGATAATGATCAGTTGTTGATTCACTATTTCTAAGACAGTTTAACTAGAGCTTCTTTAAGGTGGTATATGGGTTTGGACAGTGCAAGCGTCCTTACTTTCAATGACTTAGGCGAGGCCTTCATCAAGAAGTATAAGTACAACATGGATATGGTGCTTGATAGAGACCAGTTGAGGTCTATGTCTCAAAAAGATAAGGAGACATTCAAAGAGTATGCCAAAGATGGAGAGAGCTTGCTGCCCAGATAAGTCCACCTCTTGAAGAGAAAGAGATGACAAAGATTTTCCTGAAGACAATGAGTTCGTTTCATTACGAACGTATGATTGCGAGTGCCCCCAATGAATTTATCGAAATGGTAAACATGGGGATGAGGCTAGTAGAAAGAGTTCGTGAAGGATGCCTGTCTAAATAAGAAGCACTGTCCAACAAGAAATATGGTGAGAGTTTCTCCAAGAAGAAGGTGGGAGAAACTAATTTGGTATCAGTAGGGAGGCAGAGGAGGCCTCATGTCAGAAAGAGTTCTCAACCTCGTCAACATCAGCATCAAGTTTCCTCAGTGATTCTGGTTTTTTCAAACAATCAATTAGTTCCAATTCAACAACAACAACCGCAACAAAGAACCAACTACAACAACAACAATCATCATCAACAAAATTTCAAGAGGAAGAAGGTATCCTTTGACCCTATTCCTATGATGTATGCAAAATTGTACCCATCATTGGTTCTCAAGAACCACATTCAGCCAAGAAATCCTCCACAAATTCCTGAGCTACTACCATGGTGGTTCAAGCCTGATCGTTGTAAGACCCCAATTTTGACCCTAAGATCCCTCATGAAATTTCATCATAAGCATTAGCATTGGGATCATACCTTGGTATCCTCCTTACCCCTCCTTCATTGGGTTTGCTTTGGGAGAGATCACCAAGCATTTTTTGATTATATCATACTTGTATATTATCATTTCACTAACCAAAATACCAAAAATATGCTTTTGTATCTATCTAACTCTTTTGTAGGTAAGGGACATGATTTCCTTGATTCATTGATCACATCTAGGGTTTGAGACCCTCATGAACAAAGAGCACAATCAAGAATTAATTCAATAATGGTTATGAACATCATATATGAGTCCCAATGTTCTCTAAATGTTATATTTATCAAGTTTGCTTCAAGAGTTTGGGGGTGATTTGCCTTGGAAACCCTAGTTTGACTAGGTATCTTGAATAACTTTTCCAACAAGCTATCTCACTAATTGATCAAATTTCTCAAGGGACACTTCAACTTTCATCATCTTATGCATATATTATCTACCATGATCCAGGAAAGTCAAGAGAAATGGAAGTTAGCAAGTTGGTTGGTGGTGGTTGGCCAGATGAATTCATCTGATCAAAATTGGGTCTCCCTAGACCCTATCTCCTACAATTTTCACCATAGGAAAATGATTACAACAGAAAACTTACTCTAAATGACATTATTAACAACTCTCATGTTGAGACCTAGAGCTAGTTTTGCTTGGAAAATCATTTTCTATGTTGAAACATTATAGGACATTTTGTCTAAACCGTAATTTGAAAGTTAACTTCCCAAGGCCATACGTTGCTCAATTTTTATGAGATGAAAGATTTCCAAGTTTCAAAATCAAATTCAATGTGTCTACTTCAACTTTGATGTTTGGAGTGGGAGCTAATTCCACTTCTTTGAACATGTGATATGAGGCTACATTATAGGTCAGTTTTGACCTATACCATTGATCAAATGATTTTGCCAAACTTCAAAAATGTATAACTATATCATTTCAAATCCAAATGACATGAAATTGGTGACCATTTTGAAGTTATTTGAGAGATATACAACTTTTATGTAGACACTTTTCTCATTTGAAGCTCCCATAAAAAGTTAAGCAAGGGGGAATATTGAGACATATGGCTTGACACTTAGAAAAAAAATTATATGTCAATTTTTCCAAACTTCCACCTCAAATATCTCCAAGTTCCAAGCTCCAAATGAAAAAGTGTTCAACATAAAACTTGATCCTCTTGATCTCACCTTTCCAAAGAGCTAAAATTAATTTATTTTGGATGAGAAATGCATAGGCTGCACATGGCTTAAACAGACTCGTATCGTGTGGCATGGATCAAACTTCAAACAACAATGCTCAATTGCCTTGCAATCCAATCCATCTCCAATGCATCTGAACTTCATTTTGGAGTTTCAAACAATCATTTCATGGGCATATGCGCGCCCATGCACCATGCTTTCATCATTGGCCAATTTTGGAAAGTAAAAGTGAATGTGCAAATATCATCCAATTCCCCTATAAATGCAGTTGCTTATGCTCAGAATTATCACACACACTGCGCTAACTTTGAACCCCCATAGAAAACCCTTCATACTAAGAGGATAAACCTGAGAAATTCAGTTGAATCTGAGCTTGAATCTCCACTATTTTGGAATTCAATTCTCTAGGAGTCCATTGATTCTAAGTCATTCCATTCCTCTTCTGCAAACAATTGAAGTGAAGCAAAGCACGATTCAGATCAAGATCTAGCAAGCTTAGACCTCCATTGAAGGTAATTTGCAGAAAATTTGATCTCTTCGATTCTCATTGTTTCTTGCTCAATTCTATTGATTATTGTGTTGGCTGAAGTCCTACCAATGTAGGCAAGGTGTTTGAGTTGCTTTGAGGCCAAATCGAAACAACTCAGATCATGAACCTCATTTTTCAATTCCACATATCTCTCAATATAGTTGGAATTGGAAGAAATGGAGGTGATATTCGTGCTCAGTGATGTTTTCTCTTTAAAATCATGTCCCTGTTTGAAATTTTGGTGATGGTTTATGATGACCAGTCCGGCGAAGCTCGCCGGAGAAGACAACCGGAGCTCTGGCTCCGGTGATGAGGTGTCTTTGGTCTAAACCGTGTGATCCATCTCTCATGTTCTAATCTCAGCCATTCCTTTTAATTACCATGTTTGCAGCGCAGTTGACTCATGCGTTGGTGCAACGTGCGTTGTGGATCATCAGATCTGCCATCTCATTTAATGAGGGAGATCTAATTGTCCACGTATTTTTGCATTTTTTTGATTTTTCTTTTTATTCCATTTTATTCAATAATTCATAATAAATTTAATATTGATCCAAAAAATATGTGACTTTCACCAAAAAGTTTCAAATATTTTTCTCTTTCATATTCTGAATTAAAATTATTTTTTGGATCATTATTAATATTTTTCATGAATTAATTGATTTTTCATTTGTTTTTAATTGTTTAAAAATATTTTTAAGTGTCCAAAAATTATGAAATTTTTTATCCAAGGTACTTTGACCTTTTTTGACCTATGATAAATCACATGGCTATTTATTTGGTGTTTTGATGTGATTTTAGGATTTGGACAAAACATATTTGAATTGAATGCATTATTTTAATATTTTTAATTGAATAAATGTCATTTTAATTGTGTTGACCATTTGGATTGACTCATTTGAGTTTCTCATTTGTTGTTGGGCATTGGTCAAGGTTGATTTGACTTTGTCAAGTTAAAATTATTGGATTTAGGGGATTGATGGAATGTACATTCCATCTCCCAAAATGAATGAATAATATTAATTTGGTAAAAGTCCTCTTTTGACCAATTTGTGATTTCATTCATCCTTTTCCCTCTTCATCTAATTCCCCTTCTTCATCCATTCATTTTCAATTGGCCAATGACATCTCAAAGTCCTAATGCTAGTTGATTGAAAGATTAACATGAGTATGGATGAGATTAGGCCACACCTTTGCATATTTTGTGTGTGTGGTATGTTTAATGAGCATAGTTCTTAATACTATGTCTCCAACATGCATTAACACCAAAAGTTTATTGCCTGACCTCAAATAGTTGTGACTTCTACATAAGTCCAATTACGATTGCTTAACATAGCGCTAAATTTGTGACACAAAAGGCATAAGCATTCTAGTTAGTGAGATTGTAAATCTCCCCCCTTCCATGGTATTGTGTGGAAACTTGGCATTCTTTCCTTCCTTTGGAAGATGTTTTGGTTCAAGGATCCATGCTTGTGGCAAGTGGGTTGAGTGTTCTCCAAAGAATGTCTTGAAATCAAAAGCAAAACAAAACTAACTATTTACTAACCATTGACTTTTACTTTCAAGCTTTTACTTTTAATGAAATTTACTTTTAGTATTCTATTATCATTTGTCATTGTACATATCATTCTAATTGTTTATGTTTATGCAATTTTCCCTTTGTCCACTTGGACCATATTGTGTGATATACTTTGTTGCCTTGTTTGTTTGATTGGTCTTTGACCATTGATGCACATAATAATAACACAAACCCTAAAAGACTTTTGAGTAGACTGTTGTTTTGATCTTGCCCCAATTGGACTTAGATTTAGGCAACATTCCTTTGCTAATGGACTTAGCCAATGCCAATTTGTTGAAGAACCAAGAGCTTTCCAGCTTAAATTCATCTGATACATCATTCTAGATCTCTCTAGAGTCATCTGCAACATTGATCATTGTTAAGCTGTTATGTTGAACCTGTGACTTGTGGAACCCATCTACTACATAGGCTATTTTGAAGAAGATTATTTAAGTGGATAAGCTTGGAAGAGGCCATCTTTATTTGATGCCTTTGCTCTTCAAGATTGATATAATTGTGCATTTGTGTGTTGCTTGATTCTAAAAAGTCCAAGGGAATTATGGGTTTCTATTGACATACTTGTCTATTGGATTGCTCCCATTTGGTTAGATCTTTTCAACTTTAAACTTTTAAATTCTTGAATCTAGGGTAGTCTCTTCATCTTCAACCCATTTCTTTAATTTCAAAATCTCTCCCTCCATTTTCAAAACCTTCTTTGTGCGAACTCTTTTGTTCTAAACTTTGACCACTTTTACAAAAAGATAGAAACTTTGGCCTTATGCCATTGCATTTTCAAACTTATTTTCTTAAATCAAACTTGTAAATGAACTTAACTATACTTGACTTAAACTTTCAAAAAAGCCAAAAAGAACTAACTCATTCAAACCATTTTTAGGCCTTTGTGCCTTTCAAGCTTAATTTTTGTTAAAACCAACATACTCACTTTGAAATTTATAGCACGAACTACGAGGTTTTGATCCCTCATTTTTATGTTGGTACGTAGGCACAAGACCGAAGGTCTTGTCAAACACAAAAATATAATTAATGAATTCTTTTCTCATCCCCCCATTCTATTTGTTTGTAAACATCACTTTGTACAAAATACATATGCACACAAAAAGGGCTCCCTAGGAGTACCTAGGACACTTTGGGTGCTAACACCTTCCCTCTGTGTAACCAACCCCCTTACATGTGATCTCTGACTTTTATTAGTTTTTATTTGAAAACATCTTACTAATTGGGTTTTGTTCGTACTTTTTCCCTTTTCCCTTGGAAATAATAAAAGCGCGATGGTGACTCTTGTTAATTGATCTTTATCTTGTCAATAGCTTAATGATCATGAATTTCCCGCTACAGAAATTAAGTGGCGACTCTGCTGGGGAGTAGTCTCCAGTGGGTTTAGCCTACTTTTTGTATGAATATATTTGTATATATGTGATGTTTGTATATATGTATGTGTGATATAATCTGCTTGTTGTGCTTGGTGATCTCTGAGTGGTGAGATAAGTTCTAACCCGAACTTGAGTGCAATTAAGATAGGAGGATGGTATAGTCATGTTCAACTTGTGTGGAGTAGTCCTTAACAAGTTGGCTTGAGATCCATCTGCTCAGTGGAGACTCCTTTGGATTTGGAAATGTCACACAAGTATTTGTGGTTAGATATGACTATTTCTAATTGGGTTTAAGAAGCTGAGGACTTTAGAACACCTAACCCATCTTGGCCTATTTTGGACGTAGTGCGGAAACTGTTCAAGTGTAGACTTGATAACAGTTGTTACGCGATACTACACTCATACGAGTTTCTCTTGAGAATATTATGGGTCGATGAGTCAGTCATCTTAACCTGTAATATTCGATAGATGGAATTAAGACTCTGGGAACTTTTTAGAACATGATCTACAGGTTTTTATCCTTAGTTCACTCCTATGGGATGGTTCTTACCCAGACTCCATGCTCGTGACTTGCAACAAACCCTTGATTCTTGGTTGATCCAATCAAGTCTTGTCAATATCAATGGAACTTGGGTGTTGATAAGGTGTAAACCATAATCCACCAAAATGGATGATTGATCTTGACAATGACCTGATTCATCCCTTGACCTTTATTTGCCTTGTGTGTGATCCTTTACTTGTGATTGTTGCATCCATACATTTCATGCGCATCATAACATTCATCACACAAAATTTCAAGGAACTAAGGTATCATTTGCAAATATTTTCAGACCATGGATTGTGGACGAAGGAACACTAAGAAGTACTGTTTCAGATGTCTTGACTTGAAAGAGTTGAGGAAGCTAGCATCTTTTGTATTAGATCCCTTGGACTTCAAACAACGTCATGGGAAGCTTCTATTCATCTTATTTGTTAATGTAGTGGAAGGATTGTTGAGTGTATTGGTGCAGTTCTATGATCCTCTCTACCATTGTTTCACTTTCCCAAATTTTTAGCTTGTGCCTACCTTGGAGGAGTATTCTCATCTTTTAGGGATACCTGTTTCTAGTAGAGTACCCTTTAGTGGATTAGAAGAGATTCCCCGATCTAGTATTATTGCTGAAGCTCTTCACTTGAAGAAGTCTGAGATAGAGGCTCATTGGGTGAAGAAAGGAGGGTTATTTGGATTGCCATCTGTTTTCCTCATCAAGGAAGCTACTACTTTTGCTCAAGCTGGTAGTGTGGATGCTTTTGAAGCTCTCTTTGTGTTACTCATTGTCATACCCCAAAATTTGCCCGTTAAGTTTTCAGGACATTTTTCAAGACATTCTAATCCATTTTCAAGGCATTAATGTTAAAGGAACAAGGGTCCCGCGCACAGGTTACCAAATCCAGAAGGTGACCTAAACTGGCATGCTCGCTAGGCGAGCAAACCCTTCGCTAAGCGAGGCCCACGCGTCATTCCTTCGCTAGCTGCTTGCCTAGCGAATCCTTCGCTAGCTTACTCGCCTAGCGAGCTCACGAAATACCAGAAAATTTTGGGCTTAATTCTGAGCCCACCAAGACACAATTATAAATACCAGAACTTCATACACAGAAAGGGACAGATACGGGGAGACAGAGGCAGACGGTGGACAGAGAGGGAATAGGCAAACCCTAACAGAGGCAACCGGAAAAACCCTGGAGGCTAACGAAGAGAATTCAGAGTAAACCCCGGGTACCCCGAAGGAAACTTATCTGCACAAAGGTTACCTCCGCCCAACTCAATCCGATACAAACCATAAGAGTGATCTGCAAGTCCAGTGGCGCAATTGCAATTGCAAACAGGTTTGCCACACCCCCACTAATTTTATGCTCCTAATTTGACATCTGTAAATACATGAGGCATTATGATTGAATTTCTCATTTAGGTTTTGCATATGGGTTTAAGTATGCATGAATGTATAACACGATATCTTGAATGTTTAACCATGTAATTTCTGTAATGGATGCCATAGGGTTTGGGGTTCCTGAAATCGCACTGTTATCAAAGAAGAACCCAGAACCCGCAGCCGTTCGCCAGCACTTCGCTGAGCGAGCACGTAGAGAGGGTTCGCCAAGCCTTCGCTAGGCGAGGCAGTAGCGAATATGACAATATTTGTTTTGTCATTTGCATTCTAATCTGTACTTGATTGACATGTTTTCTATTGCATTTACACGCTGTTTGCCTGATACTATTATTGCTGTGATTCTTTTGTTTGGTGCAACTCTTGGTTGCACCCTAGCTTGGTATCCTAACCCGTTTGTTGAATTTTTGTGAGGGTTCACATACTCCTGAAGAGACAGTTTGCTAGGTATTCCACTTTATTTGTGGGATACCCTTGTGAAGATTCATTTTAATTACTTGACTGATTACATTGCCTTCGAACATATGATTTGGGCCCTCTCTTTGTTGCCTTACGATATTACGGCCATATCCCGCGAATGTAAGGATACCCTTAGCAAAGACCCTTCGGTTAAATCATCATAGTCCCTCGAATGTTGCCTTCGAATACATGACTTTGTCCCTCGATGACCCTTCGTGGTAGCCTACGGTTAAATGATGATCGTCCCTTCGAATGCTAAGGTATCCTTACAAATGTTGCCTTCAATGACCGATCGACGACCCTACGATGTCCCTTTACATCCAAAGGATAAGACTACTTACTTCTCAATAGTAAAGACAGTTTTACCCTCCTAATGATAGGAAATACCCATAAAGACCTGGGTTAGGTATAACTCTTAAATACTTGCTCGCAGCTCAAAATACTTTTCACACCTCTCACTTTTCAAAACATCTTTTAGAAAATCACCACTTGGCATACATTCGCACCAGAATCATCGCCGAGTTATATTTTTCTAAACATCCTTCAAAATCAAACGAGATAAACACTTTGTATACATTCGTACAAGAATCATTATAAAGTTAAACTCTCCTTTCAAAACATTTTCTAAACACACCACATTTCTCAAACACTTTCTCGAACAAAGAAAACATAAGTGAGCTAAGCAATTAAGAGCCCATGGATAACCATGGATACAAAGGGTGCTAACACCTTCCCTTTGTATAATGTACCTCCCGAACTCAAAATCTAATCGAGGTCTTTCCTGTTCTTTTCCGCCTTTGCTTATTGGATAAAAGAAAAGTCGGTGGCGACTCTTGCTATCCGCGACATTGTTTTTCAAAACAAAACACAAAAGTCAGTTCACCGTATAACAGAACTGGCGACTCTGCTGGGCTCGTGATCTGGAGGTGGAAGATTATTGAACACTCATCTATGGATTAGCTTTGTTCCCTAACATTGACAATTTTGTTGATGTTAACGCCATTAGACTTTTCTTAATTGGGAATCCTGTGCCTACTTTGTTGGGTGATATGTATTTCTCTTTACATCTAAGGAATTCTAAGGGTGGTGGAACGATTGTCTGTTGCATTCCTCTTCTGTACAAGTGGTTTATTTCACACTGGCCTCAGACACCTGCTTTTGTGGAGAACAAACAATGTCTAAGGTGGTCTCAGAGACATGTCTCTCACTAATGATGATATAGTTTGGTATGATCCATCCTTAAGCAGTTTGGAGATTATTGATAGTTGTGGTGAATTCTCTAATGTGCCTCTCATTGGTACACAAGGAGGAATTAGGTACAACCTTGCTTTGGCTCGTCGTCAACTTGGGTTCCCCTTGATAGACAAGCCTAATAACACTTTGTTAGAAGGTCTTTTCTATCAAGAGGGTAAAGATCCCCAACATTTGAAGCAAAAGATTGTGCATGCCTGGCATAATGAGCATAGGAAAGGAAGATCCGAGCTTGGTCCGCGCAATTGTGTAGCTTTGGAAGCTTACACTCTTTGGGTGAAGAAGAGAGCTTTGGAGTTGAAGATTCCTTATCCATGTGAAAGACCTATGTCTATGGTTGTGGTTGAGCCATTAACTCTCCCTAACCAAGATGTAGAGGAGTTGGATGACGCGCTCATCAAGATGAAGCAAGAGAAAGACATGTGGGAAGAGCGTTTCCATGCTTTGAGCAAGAAGCATGAAGAGTTGGTATTAGAGTCTAAGGACAAATATGCACTGATTGAGCTACTTGAAGACCGAGTGACGAAGAGACAGAGTGAGCCAGAGGTTTCATCTTCTAGCATGCCTCAACCTTCCGTTACTTGGAAGAAGATTGTTGACCAGCTTGTCCTCGAGAAGACTCAGATGAAGGCTTCTTTTAAGATCGAGACTCGTCGCATCCGAAGGAAGTACGCACCTTCAGCTAGATCTGCTGACCCTGTTGTTAGGGATCCTTAGGATGACTAGTCTCCTTTTCTCTTGTAATCTTTTTATTTTGGTTTCTGAAATTGTACTCAGTGTAATCCTTCCAATTTATATAAATGAAAAGAGATTTTTTTGGTCATATCAAATTGTTGCAATTTCCATTTAAATATTATATATTTGCAAAAGATATAGTAAGTTCCTTGAAAATAAAAAAATAATAAAGAATTGCATTTCATGCATCATATGCATAAACAGGTTTTTGCCAGGTGTCTGATTGGTGTTATTTTGTGCTTTAGCCAAGCTGACTCACCGGTACAACACTCGAGCCAATCGTCCAAAGATCATAGAACACCTTGAGCAAGAGAACCGAGACTTGAAAGAGGAGATTGCCCGACTGACTGCCATGATGGAGTCAGTTCTTGCTGTCCAAAGCCAAGCTTCTCCAACTCCTGCAACTCCTCCCGCGAGGACTGTCATCTATGAAGTGGTTACCTCTACAGTGCCTGCTGCCACCGCCCACTTCGCTCCGAATCTGCCTGCTGGGTTCCCTTGGGGAATGCCACCTAATTTTGTGCTAGAGGGTTTCTCTCCCACTTTTGCTTCCATGTTGGCATCTAGCTCGGTCATGTCTTTGCCACCTACCATTGTGCATACTTTGCCGCGTGTAAAAGATACCATCTATCATTCTGAGCCATCTAAGGGCCCAGACGTCTATGAGAGGATGGACGAGAAGAAGGACCAATTCCTTGAGCTGCGCAAGGAACTGAAAACGCTGAGAGGCAAATATCTGTTTGGGAAGAGTGTTGCTGAACTGTGCTTAGTGCCCAATGCGAAAATCCCAGTCAAATTCAAAGTGCCTGACTTTAAGAAGTATAATGGAAACCCATGTCCACTCAGTCATCTTGTGATGTATGCCTGCAAGATGTCAACCCAGACAGATAATGACCAATTACTGATTCACTACTTCCAGGATAGCTTGACAGGTGTTGCGCTCCGTTGGTATATGGGGTTAGATAGTGCAAGCATCCACACTTTCAACGATCTAGGAGAGGCTTTCGTGAAACAGTACAAATACAACATGAATATGGCGCCGGATAGGGACCAATTGAGGGCCATGTCTCAGAAAGATAAGGAGACGTTCAAGGAGTACGCCCAGCGTTGGAGGGTGTTGGCTGCCCAGATCACTCCTCCTTTGGAGGAGAAGAAGATGACGAAAATCTTTCTCAAAACCCTGAGTTCATTTTACTATGAACGCATGATTGCCAGTGCCCCCAGTGATTTTACCGAAATGGTAAATATGGGGATGAGACTTAAAGAAAGGGTCCGTGAAGAACGATTGTCGAAAGAGGAGGCGTCAACTAGCAAGAAATATGGGAGTAATTTTAGCAAGAGGAAAGATAATGAAATAAATGCAATAAGCAGTGGGAGGCAGAGGAGGCCTCAAGTCAGAAGAAATCTACCACCCCGTCAACATCATCATCATCAAGTATCATCCATGATTCCAGTATTCTCCAATCAACAAACGACACGAATTCAACAACAACAACCGCAACAAAAAACGGACACTTACAACAACAACAATTCCAACAACAATCATCACCAGCAACATAATTTTGAGAGGAAGAAGGTCTCTTTCGACCCAATTCCTATGTCATATGCCGAAATATACCCATCTTTAGTCCTCAAGAATTTGATTCAACCGAGGAATCCACCACAGATTCCATAACCACTTCCTTAGTGGTATAAACCCGAACTTCACTGTGCTTTTCACCAGGGTGCACCTGGGCACGATATTGAGAACTGTTATCCGCTGAAATATGAGGTGCAAAAGCTTATGAAGAGTGGTATGGTGTCTTTTGAAGACCACGCGCCTAATTTGAAAGCCAATCCCTTGCCCGCTCATGGGAATTCTTCAGTGAACATGGTGGACGGTTGTCCAGGTGAATTCAAAGTTTTCGATGTCCGGTTATCTCTGGTGCGAATGCATAAAGATATCTGTTTGGTGAGCGATTGTGAACATGATCACGATGGTTGTGATATTTGTAGTATGAACCCAAGGGGTGCGTTGTTGTGTAAAGGGACATTCAGCGTCTGATGGATGAAGGCATGATCCAAATTGTCCAATCCCGTCATGTAGATGACGATGTTAGTGTCATTGTTCCCATTTTCAAGCAACCAGAGCGGTTGGTGATTCAGTATGATAGCAGCAGTAACCAGAACGTCAGCAATAGATCTGTTTCTCCGTTGGTAATACGGTTAGCGGGCCCAGTCCCGTATGCATCTGATAAGGTTGTATCGTATCAATACAATGCTACGATGATAGAGAAAGGTCAAGAGGTCCCGTTGCCTATGACCAGTTCAGTAGTGAACATTGTAGATGTTACGAAGGTGACCCGTAGTGGTCGAGTTTTTGGACCAGTGATCCCGGAGAATAAGGAGGATATAATTGTTGGTAAGAAGGCGGAGGTGCCTAGTGTAGATCCTGTTGGTTGTTTAAGAGATAAGTCTGGTGAATCCAGCAATTTGAAAGCCAATAGTGATGATGATGAGGTACTCCGACTGATCAAGAGGAGTGAATTCAACATGGTTGAGCAGTTGCTCCAGACTCCCTCAAAGATTTCCGTGCTGACTCTGCTTTTGAATTTTGAAGCGCACAGAGGAGCACTCCAGAGAGTTCTTGAACAGACATACATGGAGCAAGATGTTACTGTGGCTCAATTTGATCATATTGTAGCCAACATCATGCCATACCCCAATTTTGTCCGGGTAAGAAAAATCTTTCACCAACATTCACCACTAGATGTTATAAGGCATAAACTCTATCTTAGGGTTTCTCAGCGCTAAGCTACTCCAAACTCCCCATCATTTCTAAAGACACATTCAATACTCACATGATTATTCTAAATAAAACCCTCAGTGACATCAAATTTTCAACAAATCTTTCAATGACATTTCAGTTGTTAAGTTCTTGTACTTGACTCAAGAAAAACATCTGTTGTGTTTGTCTCCTATTGCTGTTACTAAAGCATGGGATGGTATGCGCATTTTTGGGATTTATTGGTTAAAAGGCCCATTTTTTTGTTTATCCATAAAGACTTGTTGGTTTAGAAAAGCCCACGCCTGTTAACATGTTGCAAGTCAAACTGTGTTTCAAATCTCTTTTACATTACTAATCCAGAGTCCATTTTCTTATTAGTAAATATTAAGAGCCATGTTATTATTTTCATATCCCAAATATTTATGCCAAAATTCAAAGTCCTTCATAGGTCCCTAAATTAAAGTTGCATCTTTTGAAACATGTATATGTTTGATTCAATCTAAGGTCAATTGTTGGAAGGGACTATGGTGATGGACAACGTTTTAAGGTTAATTTTGGTTGAAATTGAACTTTTAATGCTTATGGTATGTGTTGATCCTTTAATGATTATTTAAGCCAATAATAAACATAACTAAGGGGCAACCATTTATGAAAGTCCATTTTTATTGCATTGTGGCCCAATCCGTTTTCAGAATGAGATAAAGACTTAAGCACTTTGATTGATTAAACACAAATAAGGTTTTAAGATTAGAACCATACATATGTTACAAGCAGTCCAAAAGGCATTATACATAATTATCCAAAAAAATGTCCAAAGTTACATCTTAATGACTAAACTTGAAAAAGTAAAGTTGCTGCAAATCCAGCATATTGAAGACAAAACTTTCGAAAGCCATTGCCAAAACCGTCTTTTGGAATGAAGCGCCCCAAAATTCAACCTCCTCCTAAAGCTGGCACAAACTTCTTTCTTCAATTAAGGTCACTTCATTTGTGTGAGCTGCAAAAAAATCAACTCAAGATTAAAAGCCTTATCAATAAGCACTTAAATAGCTGGAAAATAATTGATAAATTGATCAGTTTAAGGCTTTGCACAGAGAACCAACGTGAACACCCAAAAAGGTATTTCGCAACCAGTTCAAACAACAACAAATCCACAAAAATCAAACCCCACGAAATCAGGGATGAAAAACTAAACCTGACAAATTATTTTAAGACTTAACAAACTCATCATGAAAAAGAACATATATACCCAGAGAACAGAACATGAGAACGGGGACGAGGGAAAATCAAAAAGAGAAGAAATCAACAATAATTTTTCATTTTAGCACAACCACATAGCATTCAGAGAGAAGAAAACAGAGGAAGGCAAAGAGAGTTTAGAGAAAATGAAAACTTATCTGAGTTTCGCCGGAGGAGACGTCGTCGTCGAACCACTCTCGAACCAAGTAGCTTTCCTCTCCCTTTTTGCTTAAATTTTGTACGCCATCTCATTCGTCCTTGTGCACTGAGTAAAACCCCCTTCGTAATTTCTTTGAATTGCAACTGTTGAAGGTCTAATTTCAAAATTAGGGTTTAGGTTTAAACAGTTTATTTGTTGCTGTTTAGGTTTCGATTTGTTGTTAGAGCGAATTAGGGTTTTTGTTGGTTGTGTGAGAGATCGTTTAGGTTAAGGTTGAAGTTTTTATTTTCTTTTGAGCGCCGATCCAGCCGTTTGAGGAGGATTTGTGAAGAACCGAGGCCGGATTTAGATTCTCCAGCCTAAAATAGGGTGGGTTGGTGTTTAGGTTTTAGTGGTTTGGGTTTGGTTTCGCCGGAGAAGAAGGTGGCGCCGCTGCCGTTGGCCGGTAACCACCGTCTTCTCCGGTAGGTGATGACGGAGAGGAAGGATGAGAGTTGCAGAGCAACTCTGGACTCTGAATTGAAGAGAGAAAACGAATTAGCAAATGAAATATTTTATTCCATTTTCGTTTTTAAATGGATATTTTGGGTGGGCGCATGTGCGCCAAGTGGCTTCCTCTTGGAAGGCCACGTCTGGGTTGACCTTGGTCAACCAGGCAATCCTGTGTGGACTCCCCCACAATCCCTTATCATGCATCGCTATCAGATCTCACCATTTCATTAGTGAAATTCTAGTTAACAGACTTTCGATGTCACACGGGATGTTATGACATCCAATTCTGCGCAGACAAGAACTATGCAGAACTTAAAACGTAAGTGCAGTAAATAACACAAGGAATTGTTTACCCAGTTCGGTGTCACACACACCTACGTCTGGGGGCTACCAAGCCAGGGAGGAAATCAACTATTAGTAGTATTAATTCAGACCTTAAACCAACTGTTTAATCCTATCACTTAATACCTACCAAATGCAATTTCAATCTTACACTAAGATCAGAGTTCCTACTCACTCCCCCTCAATCACCTCAGTGATTACAACCTTTAATTAGATTAAAGTAAACGGTGAAGTCACACTTTAAAAAACTCTTGATTGTGCTTAACAGCTTTAATCAAGATACACAACACTCACGCTTAAAAGCTTAGAGTGACACAACACTTACAACTCAATGAACACCCTAGTCCAATGCAATCATCTAGGAGATAATTGCTTGGCTCACAAGATACACCTAATACAAGACACACAAAAATACAACAGTGAAGTATGATGAAACACTAAAATCTTCACGCCTAAAATCCCCGAGTTCTGAATGAAGGATTGCCATCCTTTTATATTGCAGCACTTGGGCCTTGTACTTGTATTTCCTGAAATTAAGGTTAAGCAAGTTAACCTAATTTCCACATATTAGGGTACTAACAAATAGGCTATTTATTAGGTTCATTAATTGTAGCTTAGTTGTTAGTTTCCTGGTTTTTAGCTCAGCTGTTGGATTCCTGAAGAATAGCCTGAGAAAACTGCTGAAACAGAAAAACTAACCAACCTACAATTTAGCATATGCTGTCAGGAATGAATGTCACAACATTCAGTTTGACGTCCAAAGCATAGACCATATGCTAAGTCTGTTATTTTCCTGAAAACAGATTTCATAAAATGATGTACTGTAAAGGACCACTCCGTCCATACTTCAGTATCAGCTTACATTAATAAATGTCAAAACATCCAATTTGACATTTACACATAGAGCCTTATGCCATGGTCTATTATCCTCCTGCATAGCAGACTGAGATACACACTGAACTGTAGCAGACAACCAACCTGCCTATTTTTCAGTATATGCTGTCAATGATGAATGTTAGAGCATCCAGTTTGACATTCAGACAGTAGGCCTTATGCCAGGTCTGTTATTCCCTTGATAAAAAGACTGAAATTAAATACTGAGTTACAACAGATAACCAACTGTTCTATACCTCAGTATCTGCTGTCAGGAATGAATGTCATAACCTCTAGTTTGACATTCTATAAATCCTGTATTAGCTAAACTTGCAGCATACTACTCAAGTATGTCATGACATCAGTCAAGACATCAGAGTACAGTTAGATGTTCTAACACACAATGCAGCCAATCAAACATCTCCAGCGCATGTCATGACATCAGCCAAGACATTGGAGTCTAGTTAATGTTTTAACATAAAATGCAGCCAATCAAACATCTACAAACTCCCCCTTTGGCAAATTTTTGGCTAAAACAACTTGGCATCACAACAGAGTTCACAGCAGCGGAAAACACACATCTAGCAGGGAAATTAACCTAGCTAATACATTCAGAGCAGCAGCACACTCACCACAGATAGAAGTTAAATAAAAACTTCACATATCAGCACAAATACAGAAGTTAAATAAAAACTTCTAATAGCAGCACACATACAGAAGTTAAATAAAAACTTCTAATAGCAGCACACATAAACACACTCACACTCATAGAAGTGGAACATCATCTGCAACACAACCTCTGGATTAGAGGATCTTTAATATCTGTTTAGCAAAAAATCTGTTGTCCTGGGGCATCACAGGTGTTACTCCCCCTTTTTGTCAAAAATGTTGCCAAAGCAACACTTTAAATTACAGACCAAAATAAACAGAATTACACAAAAATGACAGAACCACAATCTTGATTTTACTTCATAGTTTCAACCAAGAATACCCCCTCTTGATCTTACTTTACAACTTTGATCAAGACACCACCCACTTGATCTTACTTCACAGCTTTGATCAAGTAGTCACACACTCTTGCTTTACAGCAGGTACCCCCATATCAGATGCCATGACTTTGAGTCTGACATCTTGATCCACTCCTGCATGAGCCCTTTCTTGAAGTCCAGCAGGCACATAGGTTGTCTCATGTTAGGATATCCCCTTAACATCTTGTTACCACACTTGCAGTAAGTAACATAGTTGTGATCTGTTGTCCAGTCATAGCACACTTTCAATTGTTTAATAGGTTGAGATATTAAACAATACATCCCAAACATCATTGATTGCTATAAATCCTCAGAAAGGCATATTCCCAGTTTGCCCCTTAAGTTTTCAAACTGAGTAGCATCCAGTGCCTTTGTGAATATGTCAGCAATTTGTAGTTCAGTGGCTACATGTTCCAAAGTGATCACTTTGTCTTCCACCAGATCTCTGATGAAGTGATGTCTAATATCAATATGTTTGGTCCTGTTATGTTGGATGGGATTCTTGGAAATATTGATGGCACTGAGATTGTCACAGAACAATGTCATGACATTTTGAGAGACATTGTACTCAGTAAGCATCCGTTTCATCCACACCAGTTGGGAACAACTACTTCCAGCTGCTATGTATTCAGCCTCTGCAGTGGACAGAGATACACCGTTCTGTTTCTTGCTGAACCATGATATGAGATTGTTTCCCAAGAAGAAACATCCTCCTGATGTGCTTTTTCTGTCATCAGCACTCCCAGCCCAATCAGCATCACAATACCCAGATAGGACAGGCTCAGAGCCATGAGAGTATAGCATACCATAGTCACAAGTCCCATTGACATACTTGAGAATCCTCTTGACTTGATTTAAGTGGCTCACTTTGGGTTCTGCTTGGTATCTAACACACACTCCAACTGCATAGGAAATATCAGGTCTACTTGTAGTTAGATATAGTAGACTACCTATCATGCTTCTATACAAGCATTGATCAACACTGGGACCTCCATCATCTTTGGTTAACTTTAAATGAGTAGGTGCAGGAGTTCTTTTGTGCCTAGCATTATCCATACCAAACTTCTTAACTATGTTTTTGGAATATTTGCTTTGGGAGAGAAACATAGAATCCTCCATTTGGTTAACTTGCATTCCAAGAAAATAAGTCAGTTCCCCAACCAGACTCATTTCAAACTCAGATTGCATCTGGTGAACAAAATGTTTCACCATTTGCTCTGACATTCCACCAAAGACAATATCATCCACATAAATTTGGGCAATCATGATTTTGCCATCTTCATCCTTCACAAACAAGGTCTTATCTATCCCACCTTTTCTGTCCCCATGAGAGGTCAGAAATTCAGTCAACCTTTCATACCAAGCTCTAGGTGCTTGCTTCAACCCATACAAGGCTTTCCTCAACTTGTACACATGTTTAGGTTGGTTAGGATCACATAACCCTTTAGGTTGTTCCACATATACTTCTTCATTCAAGTACCCATTTAAAAAGGCACTCTTCATATCCATTTGGAACAATTTGAACTTCAGAATGCAGGCCACACCTAACAGCAATCTGATTGACTCAAGTCTAGCAACAGGTGCAAACGTCTCATCAAAATCAACCCCTTCAACTTGAGTATATCCTTGAGCCACTAGTCTTGCTTTATTCCTAGTGATTACTCCTTTCTCATCAGATTTTTTCTTGTAAATCCACTTGGTACCAATGATGTTAGTCCCTTCAGGTCGTGGAACTAACTCCCATACTTCATTCCGCTTAAACTGCTCCAGTTCATCTTGCATGGCATTGATCCAATATTCATCAGTCAGGGCTTCTTTAACATTTTTTGGTTCAACCTTGGATACAAAACCAGAATTTGAGCTATTCTCCCTTGATCTGGTAGTCATACCACTATTGGGATCCCCTATGATAAGATCCTTGGGGTGGTCCTTCTGGATTCTGATAGAAGGCACTTTGTTGGATGCATCTACCTCACACTCAGGAGGAGTCTCCTGTACCTCATCTGACTTGACTGAAATGTTTGTTGACGTGTCAAGGAATGTTCCAACATCCTCTATGACATTGATTCCTTCATCTCTATCATCCACAATAACATTTATGGATTCCATCAGGACATTGGTCCTGTAGTTGAACACTCTGTAGGCTCTGCTGTTAGTTGAGTATCCTAGGAATATACCCTCATCACTTTTGGGATCCATTTTCCTTCTCTGTTCACGATCTGTAAGAATGTAACATTTACTTCCAAAGATATGAAAGTACTTCACAGTGGGTTTTCTGCCTTTCCATATTTCATACAGAGTGGAAGAGGTTCCTTTTCTCAAGGTAACTCTATTGTGAACATAGCAAGCTGTATTCATCGCTTCGGCCAAAAAGTGCATAGGAAGCTTCTTTGCATGAATCATTACCCTGGCAGATTCTTGAATAGTTCTATTTTTCCTTTCAACTATCCCATTTTGCTGAGGAGTTATAGGAGAGGAAAACTCATGACTTATCCCTTCAGATGAGCAAAACTCATCAACTTGGAATTCTTAAACTCCGTCCCATGGTCACTCCTAATTCAGACAACACAACTGTCCTTTTCCATTTGAAGTCTGATGCACAGTTCTTTGAAGACATCAAATGCATCTGACTTTTCTCTGATGAAGCTTATCCAAGTGTATCTGGAATGGTCATCAACAACCACATAGGCATACCTATTTCCACCCAGACTCTCAACCTGCATAGGTCCCATTAAGTCCATGTGCAAAAGTTCCAGAGTTTTGGAAGTTGTAGGATGTCCCAGCTTAGGATGTGACATCTTGGTTTGCTTGCCAACCTGGCATTCTCCACGGACTCTTCCTTCATCAATAAGCAGCTTTGGGATTCCTCTAACTACTTCCTTGGATATGATCTTTTTCATTCCCCTTAAGTGGAGATGACCAAGACGTCTATGCCACAACTTCACCTCCTGTTCTTCCTTGGCTGAGGAGAAAATTGTGGAGTAGTTTGAGACTTTAGATTCCCACAGATAACAGTTATCTTTGGATCTGGATCCTCTCATAACTTCCCGATTATCTCCATTCGTCACAACACATAGCTCCTTAGTGAACTGAACATAGAACCTTTGATCACACAGCTGGCTTATGCTAATGACATTAGTAGTTAATCCTTTTACTAACAGCATATTATTTAGTTTTGGAACTCCAGAGGTGTCCAACTTATCCACACCTTTGATTTTTCCTTTAGCACCATCACCAAAGGTCACATAACTGGTAGTGTGAGGTTGTATATTCACCAATAGATTCTCCATACCAGTCATATGTCTTGAGAAGCCACTATCAAAGTACCAGTCTTCTCTGGTAGAAGCCCTTAGCGCTGTGTGAGCTAACCTAGCAAACCATTGTCGTTTCTTGATGGGGGCGTTACGCTTATATGCCTTATGCTTAGGTCTGACATGAGGGGTTTGGTTAGGATAACCATGCAGCCTGTAGCAGAAGGATTTTATATGACCAAACCTACCACAGTAGTGACATCTCCATCTCTGATATTTCTTCTTCTGATGGTTACTCATCCTGGTTCCCTGAAGTTGAGACATTGGGTGTGACCTCCGCTTGAATTTCTGAACTTCAGCCTTTGAGCGTTTGAGTTCAGCTGAGGATTTCTTCACAAAGCCTAAACCAGACATGGTTCCTAACTTCTGTCCCACCTTTAGGATCTCTTCCAAGGTGTCCGTTCCTTTATTCATCATTCTGATGGATTTCGTCATTTGATCTATCTTGGAGGTCAGCAAGGTTATCTCACCCTTTAGACCATCTATGACTGTCAGATGCTTCTGTTTCTCGTCCTCCAACTCCTTGATGAGTTTCTTCTGCTTTTCTCCTTGTACACTTACTTCTGCACTTTTGACACACAACTCTTTATATGATGCAACAAGTTCATCGAAGGTTAGTTCATCTCCACTTGAGTCATCATCAGTGGCACAAACACTAGTTAGTGCAGTGACATGTTTAGCAGATTCTCCTTCAGATTCACTCTCAGAGTCTCCTTCAGACCATGTGACAGATAGCCCTTTCTTTTGCATCTTGAGGTAAGTAGGGCATTCAACTCTAACGTGTCCAAAACCCTCACATCCATGACACTGGATTCCCTTGCCTTGGTTGGACCTTTCTTTAGAAGTTGATCTTTTCCTGATGTCAGACGAGATGTTCTTGACATTTGGTCTACCTTTTTGATTAATTTTCTTTACGAACTTGTTGAACTGTCTCCCAAGCATGGCTATGGCTTCTGATATGCTTTCATCACCACTAGTACTTCCTGCTTCTGAATCCTCTCCAGTATTTGATACAAAAGCTACGCTTTTGTTCTTCTTTTCAACATTCTCACCCAAGCCCATTTCAAAAGTTTGGAGAGAACCAATAAGCTCATCCACCTTCATATTGCAGATATCCTGAGCCTCTTCTATAGCAGTGACCTTCATGGCAAATCTCTTAGGTAATGACCTGAGAATCATTCTTACAAGTTTCTCTTCAGCCATTTTCTCCCCTAAGCCACCAGAAGTGTTGGCAATTTCAAGAATATTCATGTGGAAGTCATGAATAGTCTCATCCTCTTTCATCCTCAGATTTTCAAACTTGGTGGTCAACATCTGAAGTTTTGACATCCTCACCTTGGAGTTACCTTCATGTGTTATCTTGAGGGTATCCCAAACTTCTTTAGCCAGCTCACAGTGATGCACCAGTCTGAAGATGTTTTTACTTATTCCATTGAATAGTGCATTCAAGGCCTTAGAGTTTCCAAGGGTTAATGCCTCTTGCTCCTTGTCCCACTCTTCTTCAGGAATTTGTATACTGACTCCATCTTTACCTGTCTTCATTGGATATTCCCATCCTTTGTTGACAGCTCTCCAGACCTTGCTATCTAGAGACCTCAAGAAGGCTATCATACGAGGTTTCAAGTCATCATAGTTAGAACCATCCAACATGGGTGGTCTATTTGAGTATCCTACATCCTTGTCCATGGTACTAGAAAGTAACTTCCCTAGATCTCACCCAGAAATTAATAGGCAGGGTGCCTGCTCTGATGCCAATTGAAATTCTAGTTAACAGACTTTCGATGTCACACGGGATGTTATGACATCCAATTCTGCACAGACAAGAATTATGCAGAACTTAAAACGTAAGTGCAGTAAATAACACAAGGAATTGTTTACCCAGTTCGGTGTCACACACACCTACGTCTGGGGGCTACCAAGCCAGGGAGGAAATCCACTATTAGTAGTATTAATTCAGACCTTAAACCAACTGTTTAATCCTATCACTTAATACCTACCCAATGCAATTTCAATCTTACACTAAGATCAGAGTTCCTACTCACTCCCCCTCAATCACCTCAGTGATTACAACCTTTAATTAGATTAAAGTAAATGGTGAAGTCACACTTCAAACAACTCTTGATTGTGCTTAACAACTTTAATCAAGATACACAACACTCAAGCTTAAAAGCTTAGAGTGACACAACACTTACAACTCAATGAACACCCTAGTCCAATGCAATCATCTAGGAGATAATTGCTTGGGTCACAAGATACACCTAATATGAGACACACAAAAATACAGCAGTGAAGTAGATGAAACATTAAAATCTTCACGCCTAAAATCCCCGAGTTCTGAATGAAGGATTGCCATCCTTTTATATTGCAGCACTTGGGCCTTGTACTTGTATTTCCTGAAATTAAGGTTAAGCAAGTTAACCTAATTTCCACATATTAGGGTACTAACAAATAGGCTATTTGTTAGGTTCATTAATTGTAGCTTAGTTGTTAGTTTCCTGGTTTTTAGCTCAGTTGTTGGATTCCTGAAGAATAGCCTGAGAAAACTGCTGAAACAGAAAAACTAACCAACCTACAATTTAGCATATGCTGTCAGGAATGAATGTCGCAACATTCAGTTTGACGTCCAAAGCATAGACCATATGCTAAGTCTGTTATTTTCCTGAAAACAGACTGTACAAAATGCTGTACTGTAAAGGACCACTCCGTCCATACTTCAGTATCAGCTTACATTAATAAATGTCAAAACATCCAATTTGACATTTACACATAGAGCCTTATGCCATGGTCTGTTATCCTCCTGCAGAGCAGACTGAGATACACACTGAACTATAGCAGACAACCAACCTGCCTATTTTTCAGTATATGCTGTCAATGATGAATGTCAGAGCATCCAGTTTGACATTCAGATAGTAGGCCTTATGCCAGGTCTGTTATTCCCTTGATAAACAGATTGAAATTAAATACTGAGTTACAACAGACAACCAACTGTTCTATACCTCAGTATCTGCTGTCAGGAATGAATGTCATAACCTCTAGTTTGACATTCTATAAATCCTGTATTAGCTAAACCTGCAGCATACTACTCAAGTATGTCATGACATCAATCAAGACATCAGAGTACAGTTAGATGTTCTAACACACAATTCAGCCAATCAAACATCTCCAGCGCATGTCATGACATCAGCCAAGACATTGGAGTCTAGTTAATGTTTTAACATAAAATGCAGCCAATCTAACATCTACAATTAGACCAAGTCAGACTTCTTGATCTGACGGTCCCAGGAACCCCCACGAAGTCAACACAGTTGACCAGGCCTTAAGGGCCCTGTTTGTTTCGTTTTGGGCCAGTTCAACCTAGGCCCATACTTGTTTTTATAATAAAACCCCCCTCATTATTCTGTAATGCACCCAGATTTGGGATTTTCTCACTATTAGCCCATTTTCCTTTTATTTTTTTGCTTGTTCATTTATTTTCTTTATTTCATTTTTTATATATACATTTTAATATATATTGGAGTATTATTGCTATAAAAAAATATTTTTTTATTTTATTTACTCAACTTTTATTTTAAATGCTTTACTTGTTAATTGAAAATTAATCATTGTTTCAAGTTGTAGAATTTGTTTAAGATATCATTGAGTTATATTTTCATATTGACCTTCATCCCATAATCACTCTAATTGTTATATTAAATCATTTAAAATAAATCACATATTTCTCTATTCAAAGTCGAGCCCATTTTCAAACACCTTTGTAAGTCGATCGCTTTTAAAGCATCGCCATCAACCTCACATGGCTTACTCTTGGGCTTTCTTAAAATGAGATCTATTCGATTTTAATTAATCGATTAGATGAACTACTCACTAAATAAATTCAATTCATTCACAAAATACAAATTTAAAACCTCGATCCAACATCGAGTATTCTTTATTAAAGTTAAATTAAAATACTTAGTCACAATTAAATACTATTTCATTTAGAAATGAAAAAGGAGATGGTTTTGAGTTTTCAACTCTTTCTCCTCGATTATTTGAATACGAATTATTTTACTCGGTTAGTCGAATAATCGTCATTTCTAATCTACTTAAGCACAAACAAATCAAATCCTTTTATAACAAGAAACCAAAAGGGAGATAACTTTGAGTCTTCAATTTTTTCTCCACGACTATTTGAATACAAGTTCTCTTACTTGGTTAGTCAAAATTGTAAATAACTTGTATATTCTCTTCTCATCTCTTCAGTCATGTTTGCACAAATAAATTTTCACAAAATACCAACCTTACAACAAATGTGAAAAGGGCTCCCTAGGAGTACCTAGGATGTTTTAGGTGCTTAAAACCTTCCCATTGCATAACCAACCCCCTTACCCCGATCTCTGACATTTTTACTAGTTTTTGATTCGACAAAACTTTTAGGTTTTTGTTCGCTTTCTAACCATTCCTTTGGATAAATAGAAGTGCGGTGGCGACTTGACTTGTATGGATTACCTTGGATTTAGTCAATATCTCTAATGGTAATGAATACACCGCTACAGAAAAGTGGCGACTCTGCTGGGGATCTTCTGCCTAGTGGGTTTTGCCTACTTTTCATATTTGTTGTATTGTTGTGTATATTTTTTTTGTGACATATTTTTTATGCAATTTGGGATTACTATATTGTATGTAATGATTGAATTGCTTGAATATTAATTCCTTGTATGCTTGGTGATCTTTGTGAGATGAGTTCTATACCCGAACTCGAGTGCACTTAGTATAGGAGAATGACATAGTCTTGTTGACTTGTGTGGAGTTATTCCTTAGCAAGTTGACTTGCAAGCCCATTCACTTGGTGGAGGTCATGTTGGGATCAATAATGTCACACAAGTAGTTGCGGTTAGACATTACTCTTTCCAATATAGACCTTAGAAGCCAAGGACCTTAGTTTACCAAGCCCATCTTGGCCTATTCTTAGGATGTAGTGCGAAGGTCGTTCAAGTGTAAGATTTGATACGATTGTTACGCGATACTACACTCATAAGAGTCTCTCTTGAGAATATTGTTGGAATACGAGTAGTCGTTTATCCGATAATATCCGAAAGATGGGATGATGACTATGGGAACCTCTTGTAGAACATGTTTGGCAGGTTTAAACCCTAGTACACTCCCTTTGGGTGGTTCTTAACCGAGACCCCATGCTCTTGACTTGCAACAAACCCTTGATTCATGGTTGATCTATTCTTGTATCCTTAATATTAATGGAACTTGGGTGTTGATGAGGTGAAAACCATAATCCACCAAAATGGATGATTGATATTAAGGATGACATGATCCATCCCATGACCTTTGTTTGGTGTGCTTTGCTTGATCCTTGAGTGTGATTGTTGCATTCATGCATTCATGCACCCATTTGCATCCATATCATTAATAATGAGAAAACTTTCAAGGAACTTAAGAGGTCTATTTGCAAATTTTCAGACATGGAAAGACAAAGAAGGAATACAAAGAAGTACAGTTTCAGACAACCCGACTTGAAAGAGTTAAGGAATTTGACATCCTATGTATTAGATCCCTTTCGTTTCAAGGCTCGTTATGGGAAGCTTCTGTCTGTTCTGACTACTAAAGTGGACGAAGGATTGATGAGTGTATTAGTGCAGTTCTATGATCCCTTGTACCGTTGCTTCACATTTCCGGATTTTCAGCTTTTGCCCACGCTTGAGCAGTATGCCTACCTTGTGGGTATACCTATTCTAGACCAGTTGCCATTCAGTGGCTTGGATAGTGTTCCTACTTCTCTAGAGATAGCTGATATGTTGCATATAGATGAATCTCTGGTTGGTGCTCATATGACTACCAAAGGTGGAATTCAAGGTCTCCCTTTTGAGTTTCTCATTGCTCAAGCTACTATGTATGGGAAGGCCATGAGTGAGGACGCCTTTGAGGCCATATTTGTACTTCTCATCTATGGGCTAGTGTTATTCCCCAACATCGACAAGTTTGTGGATGTGAGCGCTATTAGGATTTTCTCTACTCATAATCCCGTTCCGACTCTGTTGGGTGACACTTACTTTTCTTTGCATATGAGGAATGCAAAGGGTGGTGGTATCATTGTGTGCTGTTTGCCTCTGTTGTACAAGTGGTTTATTTTGCACTTGCCACAGACAATCGCCTTCAAGGAGAACAAAGGATGTCTACGGTGGTCTACGAGACTTATGTATCTCACTAATGATGATATCTTTTGGTACAACCGTGTATATGATGGTGTGTGTAAGACCCCAATTTTGTCCCTAAGATCCCTCATGGCATCATATCATATCATACCATTGCCTCAAGGATCTTTGTGCACCTTTGCTTCCCTCCTAGTGGGTGGGTTATCTAGTGAGTGTGGTTCTTGATCACCAAGCATGTATTGCATTTGTATATCACTGCTTTTCATCTGTCTATTAACCAAAAGTACAAAAATATTGTCATCTAACCATGCTACTTGCAGATGAAGCAAGCTAGGTCAAAACAGTCAAATCAGCCATTGAACAGTGGATGGTGGCCATTCTTGAAGAATTTGGGCACCATAATCATTCATCAAGAGTTCATATGAGTTGTGACATCATTTTGAATCAAGATCTCAAGTGGTAGGGGCTTGGAATTCATCAGAACATGGTTCAGTCAACCAAAACCCTAGCAAAGTCAACTGTGGTCAACTGTGCATTTAATCAGTGATTTGATGGTGGGAATTGGTTTGAGAGGTCTCATTCATGTCCATATAAGCCTCATATAACATGTCAAACATCATCATTGAAGAATTTGGGGTCAAACAAGAAATTTCCAAAAATAGAAAGTTGACTTGTAATTGGAATTTGCCAAAAATGGAAAGTTCTTCTCCTCAAAATTACATCATCATACAAGCTTCAAATGAATTTTTGTCCAACATTAAAGTTGAAGATCTTGTTCTCCCATTTCCAAAATGTCCAAGAACACTCATTTCTCATGTGTGGTTGGCAAGTTATGATCAAATCATTCTCAAGAACTTTTGAACTTCAAAGTGAGATAACTTTCAAACCATTTGGCCAAATTGGGTGAGGTTTTTTGCTACAAGTCATATTTGATATGCTCTATCCAAATCCTTCATCATATTTCACCAAAAATCTACCAATCAAAATGGCTTTTTTCAAGTGCATTGAATTAAAAATGAGGGAGGTGAAAATTGAACTTTCAAATTAACCATTTCCTACACTTTTTACCAATTGCCAATGTTCAGAAATTGCATTTTGGATATGTCTAAGCCCAATTTCGCACTGTAGCACATGCACATGCAACATTTGAGTTTTTTTACCAATTAACCAAAACTTTTCCATTTGAGCTAATGCAATTACCACTTCATTAACCAAACTTAAGCATTGTTAATCAGGATATATATTGCTCATTTCTGATAGAAAACCCTAGCCACTATTCACCAAACGGGATCCAAATTCATTTTCTCTTAAGCTCTCACATCCTTCACTTGAACTTTTTTCTGAAAATCTCAAAAGAGCTCGAGCCTTTGTTGATTGTGCCATCACCTACCATCATCTTGGAAGCATTTGCAAGCTTTGTTTCACAACTGTAAAGCATCAAAGCACCACTGTTCCATTGAGCTTCTCACATGGCAATTCGAATTTGGAGCTGAATCGTGCCAGCTGAGCTTCAAGTCCTGTTTCCATTCATCATCTGGGACATCATTGAACTTCTGTTTATACTTTCCACGACCAGAAAACCATCATTTCATCACTGCATCTCCAAAGAGGTTGGTTTTCGACTCTCTTATTTTTTGAAATCGTGCTATGCTTATTAAAGGTCTTGCCATGCTGAGTACAATGAAACTTAAATCGTGGAAAATGGTTGATTATTGAGAGAGAAACACTGTTTTGAAGTTTGGTGGTCATTTGTTGTTTTGCTTTGTTCTTCCTTGTTAGCTTGAATTAGTGAGAATCAAGGTTGGATTTGTGATGTGCATTGTTTGCTGATTTGAATGGTATATGTGTTTCCAAATTCTGGGAAAAAAGTTCATCACGATTGATGAACACGATGAACAGTAGCAGAAACCCTAATTTATTCAAACCCAGGTCGTGTTTGGCTGCTGGGATTTTTCTCTTTGCATGAATCCACTGTTCCATTCCCATGTGACCAACGGCTTTGTGACACGCCTTCTATTGGAACGCAGCGTTCCACTTAATGAACGCTATAATTACAATTTTGCCACGGCCGGTTTACTTAATTCATTTAATTCAATTTCTTTTTTCTATTTTATTTCATTTTGATCTTCAATCTTCAAAAATTCATAAGTTCCTCAATAATTGTCCAAATTTGATGGGATTTTTTGTGAAATGCTCCTCATGATCTCTAGTTTATTTTGGTGATTTTTCCAGATTTTTTGCACGTGTGGATTTTTAAATGTGCTAGGGTTTGTTCATGTGTGTCCATTTTGTGTATGCCATGCCATTTTGCTTATGAAATGATGATACTTAATCCAATGCCTCTGAAATTTTTTGTGCTTAAACTAGACATGTTCATGGTGATTTTGGTGTAGAGTTTGTGAATTTATAATTGCTGGTTGATGAGATATGATTTTTTTAATAGAGGTGTGACAATTTGTGTCACACCATTCATGTCCAACTTCATGATTTTAATTACCATGCTTATTGAACTCAAAATGGTCTGGATTTTTGCATGAACATACTTATGGATGTTGGTAATACATGTGAATTGTTCTGGAATTATTGATGGCATTTCCTATTTGATTGGAATTTTCTCCCCTGTTTGGTCATTTGTTGACTTTTTGTGACACATGTTTGTATTTGATTTGTGAAATTCTAATGCTTAATTGGATGGACTTGAAATTTGACATGTGAATTGTAGACATCTTAAAGTTTGTCATGGTTTTAGTCCCATTCATTTATCATGTGTTGTCACTGTTTTATGATTTATTGAAGTTGGTGCATGTTTTGATGCTTTGTATGAGTTTGCTTGAACTTGCTTTGACTTTCTGATTTTCATTGACCTACTTCCCTTGATCCAAATGAGCTGAAATTTGGTATGCTTATCATGTTATGGATGATGTTTGATCATGAGTTATTTGAGAATTTTTTGAAATGTTTGTGATTGGATTTGGGTGGAGTCTTTCTGTTGACTTCTTTGAGGTTCTATATGACATGCCTTGACCTAATTTGTTTGTGAAATGATAATGATGAATGATATGAACATGAAACCACTTGGGTTTGTTCCTTAATTGTTTGAACTTGATTTTGGATAGCTTTCACTTGTTGTTTTGGATTTTTTATCTCCTTTTGACCCTAGGCTTGTCCTAGTGGTCTTGTTCTCATGTTTGAGTTTGCCTTTCAGGTTAAGAAGCAAATGCTTCAAGGAGATTAATGCAAGTTGCTTGAGTTTGTTTGGTTATCTTGAACTAACTTGTTTGTTTTATGCTTAGCTCATATGCTTTGAGCTTTGTGCATTGCACATTTGAGTTGACTGTTGATCCTTATCTTATATTGGTTTTGAATTTGAGTTGTATACTGATTTTACTTGATTGATTTCAGGTACCATTAGTTTCTAATAGTTCTTTGAGAACTTGCATTGCTTTGCTTGATAGCATTAGCATTGAGGTAGAATCCTTTTTCTTCATGTAGTCTGGAAGACCTGGCCTGTTACTTGGCCAGGCAACTGTCTGAAGTCCTCCTTAAGAGGCGATGTTTGTGCTTGTTTACTTTTGTCCCAAGCAGGAAAAGTCCTTTGAATAAGGCAATTGGTAGACAAAAGAGATATCTAGCCTATCTCCTACTATTCTGTGAGTCACTCACCTTGCTCACACTACTTGTGTTGATGCATAGTGAGTAAAAGCCCAAGATCTATCGAGTCAATAACTTGTGGAGAGAGTTCCTACTTTCTGAACTCCCACACCTTCTGATATTCAAAGCTCTCCCTGACCAGGGATAAGAGCATGAGGCACACCCCTCATATCCTTTCATCTGCTTCACCTTGGCTCTCAATGTCAAGGTTAAGAGCACCATTAACCCTATTCCAGTTGGCTTCAATGCCTACCCTTTGTATGAGCCTAATTGTTTGGTTATAGAGTGTGCTGAATGACTTTGGTTGATTGATTACTTAGTTCATTTGTACATGTCTGCTTGCATGCTTTGTGCATTTATCATCATTAATTGCTCATTAGTGCATGATCATTTCATTTGTCTTTGTGACATATCTTTGTTGTTTGCCCATTGAGGACAATTGTAAGACCATTCATTGGCCATTGTTCCTATGATATGGAAGTGAGTATAAGACCATTTCATTGGCCACTCATTTTCTCTTTGCTTGATGCGTTTGTTTGATTTATGTGAGGATGCAATTGTAAGTCCGTGTAATTTGGCATTTGTTTTTCTATGATCATATGTTGGAGGTTAGAGTAAGCCCAGATAGATTGGCATCTGACATCCAAGTGTTTGCTTTGCTTTGTTGAGGAGACTGGTATAAGCCCAGATAGATTGGCATCCGGTATCCACTTTTTATTTCTTTGTTGAGGAGATTGGTATAAGTCCATAGAGTGGCCTCTGATATCCAGTTCTGCTTTAGGAGATTGGTATAAGTCCAGTGATTGGCATCCGGTATCCGCTTTTGTTGACTTTCTTCCTTTGCTTGTTTGTTGTTGCCCATTGTCTATTCCAAAGGACACACTTGAATCATCTTCTATATGATCTCAAGAGGTGAACCTTCTAGGAAGTTTTACACTCCATCTTCATCCATTCATCCATTTTGTCCTAAACCTTTTCACACATTACTTTTAAAACTTGAGATAAATATTGTGCAAACATCTTCATGCTTTTAAATTAAAAACCTGGACCCCAAGTCCTTGACTTTTTCAAACTCCATTTCATAATACTTCTTTTGAATCAATCTTAATCATACTTTGACCCTTCTTTTGTGAATAATCATAATCAATTAATTTCACCCATTCAACTGTTTTGTGGCTTTGTCCATTCTTGTTAAGTTTTCATGCACTAGCCATAGGTTTGATTTATCCTAGTTGGTTGATGTCAATCTCACCTATTTGTCCTTAGTTGATTGAATTGTAAGTCTTCCTTGCTTATTATAGGGTTAACCCCTCACTAGCAAGTCGAAGCTTTTCTCACATGGTGGACTCGTTGTTTGTATAAGGTTGAGTTTTCTCCCGTGGATAACGTAAGACCTTAGGGCTTGTGTTTAAAATTGAATCCACTAACTTTTGGAAATCTTTTAGCCGAACTACGGCGTTTTGATCCTTACCTTTGATGGAAGGTACGTAGGCAACGGGTTCATCCGTTCGAACACAAAAATAATTAAATTGTATATTCTTTTCTCATCATCCCAATCATGTTTGCACAATAAATATTTCATAACAAATAACAATTTTATACAACAAGTGTGAAAAGGGCTCCCTAGGAGTACCTAGGACGTAGTGGGTGCCTAACACCTTCCCATTGCGTAATTTACCCCTTACCCAGACTCTCTGATCTTTTCATTAGTTTTCTACGCGTAAAACTTCTTAGGCTTTTGTTCGCTTTTTAGCCAGTCCTTCGGATAAATAAAAGTGCGGTGGCGACTCGATTCTTTGTATGCTTTGCTTATGGTTTAATCAATAAATCATATAGCGACGAATACACCGCTACAGTGTGCAGATTATTGAATCTTGTGGTGAATTCTCCAATGTGCCTCTTCTTGGTACATGTGTTGGGATTAACTACAACCCTATTTTGGCACGTCGTCATCTTGGGTTCCCCCTAAAGGATAAACCTAATAACATTCTGTTAGAGGGTGTATTCTTTCAGGAGGGTAAAGATCCCCAAGGCTTGAAGGGCAGGATGGTCCGCGCTTGGCGCAAGATTCATAGGAAGGGAAGGAAGGAGCTAGGTCCGAAGAACTGTATCGCTTTGGAACCCTATACCTCTTTGGTTAGGAGAAGAGCTTCTGAGTACCTCATGCCTTATGAGTATCCAAGACCTACACCTTTGGTTGTGGTTGGGCATTCAACCCTCCCTAACCAAGGAGTAGAGGAGTTGAGAGACGAAGACCGTTCGTGTGCTTCGATCCGTGAACAAGAGGAGTTGCTTCAGCATATCAGGGAGAAGGATGCTTTGATAGAGTTCCTTGAGCACCAGGTTATTGATGAGCCTGATGATGCATTGACTTCTTTACTTCCGCAGTCTTCCAAGTTTTGGAAAAGGAAGTATGATCGACTCGCCAAAGAGAAGGCGAACATGGAAGCAGCCTATGAGAGGGAGGTGAAGAGGCTTCGTGCAGCTTATCTTCCAGTCTCCAGAGCTTTAGATGATTGCTTCTAGGGTTCCATAGTATGTTCCTTTTCCTTTTCTCTTGTATTGTATTTGGTTACCAATATCGTACTTCTTTGGTGTAAAAATATTTCCAAATATTATTGATGTGATATTTCCATATGTGATAAATGTTTAATATTCCCAATATTTGCAAATAGGACTCTAAAGTTCCTCTGATATAAAAATTAAATCATATGCATTGCATGCATCATGTGCATAAGCAGGTTTTGTTCTAGGCTTCTTGTTCTATGGTCTAACTCTGTGCTCTTCATTTATTTCAAAGACAAGCTGACTCACCAGTACTACACCCGAGCCAACGCATCAAGACTAATGGATCATTTGGAGCAAGAGAACCGTGAACTTAAGGAGGAAGTAGCCAGATTAACTGCCCTGATGGAGTCATTCATGGCTGCCCAAAGCCAGTCGTCTCCGACACTTTCAACTCCTCCCCAGAGGACAGTCATCTCCGAGATTGCCTCATCAACCGTGCCTGCGCCCAGCACCCACTTCGCACCAACAGCTATGCCAGCCGGGTTTCCGTGGGGGATGCCTCCCAACTTCATGCCTGAGGGTCATGCATTCACCTTTGCTTCTCTACCGGCATCTAGCCCGGTCCTTACCGTTCCTCCTCTTGTCGTGCATACTATGCCTAGAGTAGACGACACCATCTATCATTCTGAGCCGTCTGAGGGCCCAGATGTTTATGAAAAGATGGATGCTATGAATGATCAGTTTCTTGAGCTCCGCAAGGAATTGAAAACTCTCTGAGGAAAAGACCTCTTCGGCAAGACTGCTGCCGAACTCTGTCTGGTCCCTAATGTCAAAATCCCTGTAAAGTTCAAGGTACCTGACTTTGAAAAGTACAAGGGAAATACTTGCCCTCTTAGCCACCTGGTCATGTATGCCAGGAAGATGTCGACTCAGACCGACAACGATTAACTTCTCATTCACTACTTCCAGGACAGTTTGTCCGGTGCTGCCCTAAGATGGTATATGGGTTTGGACAGCGCGAACATCCGATCCTTCAATGACCTTGGCGAGGCCTTCGTCAAGCAATACAAGTATAACATGGATATGGCTCCCGATAGGGATCAATTGAGGGCTATGTCCCAGAAGGACAAGGAAACTTTTAAAGAGTACGCCCAGAGGTGGCGAGAGTTAGCAGCACAGATTGTGCCCCCGCTGGAGGAGAAAGAAATGACCAAGATCTTTCTGAAGACCTTGAGTTCTTTTTATTACGAGCGGATGATTGCCAGCGCTCCTTCTGACTTCATCGAGATGGTGAACATGGGGATGCGCCTGGAAGAGGGAGTCAGGGAAGGGCGCCTGACCAGAGAAGAATGCTCTTCTGCCAAACGGTATGGGACATTTGGAAAGAAGAAAGATGGCGAGGCACATGCTGTGACCTATCATGCTAAACTAAGAAGACCCCCAGTAAGGAGGAAGACCGTGCGTCCTGCCGGTAACCAGCATCAAGTGGCTCACATAGCACCTGTTTTCAGAGATAATCAGCAATATCAACATCACAACAATAATCAGCAACAACCACATCCGCAATATCAACAACAACAGCACCGTCCTCAACAGCAGGCCTACCAGCCTCGAAACAATAATCAAGCCAATACAAGCTATGAGAGGAAGAGGGTCACCTTCGATCCTATTACCATGACCTATGCCGAATTGTATCCCTCTTTGATAGAGAGGAAATTGATTACTCCATGAGACCCACCGACTATACCTACCAACCCTCAATGATGGTATAAGCCCGAGCTACACTGTGTTTATCATTCCGGTGCTCCCAGACATGACGTGGAAAAATGTAACCCACTGAAGACCAAGGTTCAAGACCTTGTAAGATGTGGTATTCTGTGTTTCGAGGACGTAGGTCCTAATGTGAAGAAGAACCCATTGCCCGAGCATGGGAAATCCTCTGTCAACATGGTCCAGGGCTGCCCTGGTAAATGCAAAGTCAAATATGCCAGCCATATTCGACAATCTCTGGTCGAGATGCACATACTGTTATGTGAGTACAGTCATTACGAGCATGACCACGACAGATGTCGAGTTTGCACTGTCAATCAGAGAGGATGTCGCCAAGTCCGCAAAGACATTCAAGAAATGTTGGATGAAGGAGTCATTGAGATACTTCAGAATCGAAATATTGATGAAGTCAATGTAATATCTCCAGTATTTCGGATCCCTGAGCCTGTTGTCATCAAGTATGATGGTAGCAAGCAAAAGGCTTCTCCTTCTTTGATCATTAAACCAGCTGGCCCTGTGCCATACTCTTCTGAGAAGGCGGTCCCATATCACTACAATGTTGTGGCATTAGAGGATGGGAAGGAGGTGCCCCTGTCCTCTACCTCCGTTGTTAATATTACAGACGTCAGTGGCCTGACCCGTAGCGGTCGTGTCTTCTCGGCTCTGCCGAAACCTCAAGCTGATGTTCGAAGGGCTGATGCTGCTGATTATGCTGAACGCCCGGTTGGGAATGCTGTGAATGCTCCGAATCCGGCACTTGTTGCTAAACCTACCTCGGTCGTGAGAACTCCTGCCTCTGCTGGCCAGAGTGGCAATGTGAAAGAAGACTGTGATGAGATGCTGAGGCTCATCAAAAGGAGTGAGTACAACATTGTAGATCAGCTTCTACAGACGCCATCGAAGATCTCTGTGTTGTCTTTTCTGATGAATTCAGAACCACACCGAGAAGCTCTGCAGAAGGTTTTGGATGTGGCGTATGTGGATCATGACGTCACAATAGAACAATTTGGCAGTATTGTTGCAAACATCACCGCGTGTAACAATTTGAGTTTTTGTGATGTTGATCTCCCCGAGGAGGGAAGAGACCACAACTTGGCACTACACATCTCTATGAGCTGTAAAGATGATGCCATGTCCAATGTGTTGGTGGACACTGGATCATCTATGAATGTGTTGCCAAAGTCCACTCTTGCTAAGTTGTCGTATCAGGGGCCTCCCATAAGGCAGAGTGGAGTAGTGGTCAAAGCTTTCGATGGGTCCCGGAAAACTGTGATTGGGGAGGTTGAGCTCCCAATCAAGATTGGACCAAGTGATTTCCAGATCACCTTCCAGGTCATGGATATTCACCCATCGTATAACTGTCTATTGGGCAGACCATGGATTCACGAGGCAGGCGCCGTGACATCCACCCTACACCAGAAATTAAAGTTTGTCAAAAACAAGAAGCTGGTGGTGGTATGGGGAGAAAAGGCTCTCCTGGTTAGCCATTTTTCTTCCTTTTCTTACATAGACGCTGAGGATGAAGTTGGAACTCTGTTCCAAGCTTTATCTATTGTCGAGCCTACTAAGAAAGGAACTTCTTCATTTGCATCCTATAAAGATGCTAAGTTGGCCATTGAGCATGGTACAACTACCGGATTGGGGCAAATGATTAAGCTGGAAGACAACAAATCCCGGGCTGGCATAGGGTATTCTTCTGGCGTCTTCAATAAGCATGGGTTGTTCAAGAGTGGTGGATTCATCTACACTGGTCAAGATGAGGAAGCTGCTGCTATTGTGGAAGAGGATGCAGAGGAAGATTCTGGCAACTTTGTCATCCCTGGAGGGGTCTGCAATAATTGGGTTGATGTTGATGTTCCAACAGTTATCCATAAGTCAAAGTAATGTTCATTGTGTTTAAAAACCCTCCTCCCATGCCAAAAGGAGGAGTGATGACATTGTTGTCTCATAAATACAATGATATTTTCATTCAATAAATTCATGTTAAATGTTTGTTTTTCCAACTATTTTCCCTTTTCGCTTTTGCATGAAATTGGTGATCACATAAAACCTTAAAAAATAAGAATAAAATCAATCTTTTCATCTGCATAATGATTTGTCTTGTTTGAATTCTAAAACATCTTTATCCAAAATCATTATGCAGGTTAATCAAACCCATTGAACATAATGATCCAACACCATCTCCCAACTTTGAATTCCCTGTATTTGAGGCCGAAGAAGGTGTTGTTGAAAAGATTCCTGACGAGATTACCCGTCTACTTGAGCATGAAGATTGTGTTAGAGAAGTAAAGATTGGGGCACTCTTGGAAGAATCTGTTAAGAAGGGGTTGATTGCGTTGCTACGAGAATACGTCGACGTCTTTGCCTGGTCATATGAAGACATGCCTGGTCTGGATACTAATATCGTGCAACATTTCCTGCCTTTGAAGCCTGAGTGTGTGCCTATGAAGCAGAAGCTCAGAAGAACTCATCCTGATATGGCAGTGAAGATCAAAGAGGAAGTTCAGAAGCAAATTGATGCGGGGTTTCTGGTGACTTCTACATATCCTCAATGGGTGGCCAATATTGTGCATGTGCCTAAGAAAGATGGAAAAGTCCGAATGCGTGTGGACTATAGAGACTTGAATAAAGCTAGTCCGAAAGATGATTTCCCTCTACCACATATTGATATGTTGGTAGATAATACAACTATATTCAATGTCTTCTCGTTTATGGACGGATTTTCCGGATATAACCAGATTAAAATGGAACCCGAGGATATGGAGAAGACAACATTCATCACGCCTTAGGGAACATTCTGTTATCGAGTGATGCCTTTCGGTTTGAAGAACGCTGGAGCCACGTATCAACGAGCTATGACTACCTTGTTTCATGATATGATGCACAAGGAGATCGAGGTATATGTTGATGATATGATTGCAAAGTCAAGAACGGAAGTTGAACATGTAGAGCACTTGTTGAAACTTTTTCAGCATTTGAGGAAGTATAAGCTTCATCTGAATCCTAACAAGTGTACATTTGGAGTCCGTTCCGGCAAGTTATTGGGATTTATCGTCAGCGAGCGAGGTATTGAGGTTGATCCTGCAAAGGTCAAAGCAATACAAGAAATGCCTGCACCCAAAACTAAGAAGCAAGCCCGAGGTTTTCTTGGCCGCTTGAATTACATCTCCAAATTTATATCCCACATGACTGCCACATGTGCGCCGATATTCAACCTCCTCCGGAAAGATCAGTCTCATGATTGCACCGAGGATTGCCAAAAGGCTTTTTGTAGCACCTCAAATTTGCCCTCCTCATTCATGCATTCATTTTAGGTCTTTTAACATTTCATATTGCATTTCATCATGTCAATCAGAATTAGCTCCAAGAGTTTATCTTCCAAGAAGCTTGGATATCATCCAAGTCACTTTGTGGGTTCTATTTGAATGATCAGTCAACACAAGGGAGATTGTGTAAGAACAAAAATTGTTCTACAACAGATTCCAAGATTTTGATGATAACAAAAGGATGAAACCAAAAATGGCACCCTAACGAAAAGTTTCTAAGTGTGCAAGACTCTAAACAAAAAGAAAGGAACCTGATTACGTCATCAGATACAGAAGCATATCAGATACAAATTACCAGAAGATCAGAAGCATCTGAAGTAGAAACACGCTCAAGAAGTTCTAACTCTGAGCAAAAACAGCAAAACATCAGAGGCATCTGAACAAGAAGTACGCTCTAGAAGTTCTGACTCTGAACAACGGTATATCAAGTCCAGAAGCTCTCAGCGTCATCTGAAGACATCATCAGAAGCTCCGAATCAACATAGCAAGATTCCAAGATTCCCAGAGTCACGTAGACTCTGATAATGGGTTTCCTAATTCAGAAAGAGTAACGACAACTTCAATCTCAAATGGAAAGAAACTATTATTGGAAAGAAGTTATTCAGGGAGACAAAGTTGTTTTGGCAAGAAACAACAGAAGTTATGGCATTAATTCCTATTCAAGACAAATCATCTGCCATCAATTTCAAACGGTCCTTTCACCCCTATATAAAGGACAACAAACAACATTGAGAGATACACCAACGCACATAAACGTTTTACTCTCTCTCTCTCTCTCAATCTCTAAGGAAGCTTTTGCTTAGAACGTGAAACATTCTTTTGATCTTACTGTTGTAATATTTTGCTTATCCTAGAAGCACTCTAGATTACATTGTCCTTTTATCTATTGCTTTATTTCCTCAAGTGACTCTGCGCAGTCTGTATACTTGAGAGGACTAAGAGATCTTTCTCTTAGACGTTGGTTGTAAACTATCTTTCAAGAATAGTGGATTAAGTCCTTGTTGAAGGCGAAATCACCTTGGCCGGGTGGACTGGAGTATCTTTGTGTTATAAGCGAACCAGTATAAATTCCTTGTGTGGTCTTATTCTGAAAAAGCGCTTATTTTCCAAAACAATTCAAACCCCCCCTTTCTTGTTTTTCTCACCTTCAATTGGTATCAGAGCTTCGGCTCTGTTATTGATTTTCTAATCAAACACTTAACAGTGTAGAGAGATCTAGAATGAGAAAAACCATGGCCCACACAAATGAACGAGACAGTTACAATGCTAAGCCTCCTGTCTTTGATGGAGAAAAATTCGACTACTGGAAAGATAGGATTGAGAGCTTCTTTCTAGGCTATGATGGTGATCTCTGGGACATTGTCACAGATGGATACAAACCTCCTGTCACAGAGGAAGGAGTTGAAGTTCCCAGAAGTATGATGTCAGATGATCAGAAGCGAGTTTTCAAAAATCATCACAAGGCCAGAACCATACTTCTCAATGCTATATCCTACAACGAGTATGAAAAGATCACCAACAGAGATACAGCGAAAGACATACTTGACTCTCTAAGGATGACTCATGAAGGAAACTCTCAGGTCAAAGAGACAAAGGCTCTGGCGCTTATCCAGAAATATGAAGCCTTCAAAATGGAGGATGACGAAGCCATAGAGGTAATGTTCTCTAGATTCCAAACTCTTATTGCAGGTCTCAAAGTTCTAGACAAAGGGTACACAACTGCAGACCACATCAAAAAGATAGTCAGAACCTTGCCAAAGAAGTGGAGACCCATGGTCACTGCTCTGAAGCTGTCTAAGGATCTGAACAATATCAGTCTTGAAGAGCTTGTCAGTTCTCTCAGAAGCCATGAGATAGAACTAGAGGAAGACGAACCTCAGAAGAAGAACAAGTCTGTAGCATTAAAGTCCAGATCTGAAAGACTCAAATCTGACAGAACCAAAGCATTCCAGGCCGAGACAGAAGATGCAGATGACTCTGAACAAGAAGATTCTGATGAGGAAGAAGAATTGTCCCTCCTGACCAGAAGAGTTAAACAAATCTGGAAAAAGAGGAACAACAACTTCAGAAGACCAAGACCCAGAGGGGATCGATCAGAATCAACCTCAAAAGGTAAAACTAACAAAGATATTACTTGTTATGAATGTAAAGAAACAGGTCACTACAGGAATGAATGCCCCAAGCTAAAGAAAGACAGTTCCAGAAAAGAAAGTTTCAAGAAAAATACCTTCAGGACAAAGAAAGGATTAATGGCTACCTGGGATGATAGCGAATCTGACTCATCAGAATCTGACTCTGATGAACAGGCCAACATGGCATTCATGGCTACCACATCCAGGAACAGTTCAGATGAAGAATCTGAAGAGGTATTTTCTGAACTCTCTCGATCTGATCTAGAATCATGCTTGTCAGAAACTCTTAGCTCATATCAAAAATTAAAACAAAAGTTTAAAGCAATAAAAGGCTGTCTTGAAGCAAAATTTGAAGAATGTGGCAAACTTGAGATGACAATTCTAAAACGAGAAGATGAAATCAGATCTTTAACATTACAAAGAGATGGAGCAATTAAACATCGTTTAGAACTGGAAGAAGCGTTGTGTCAAGCTCCACAGACCTCAAATACGATAATTTATAAATACGAAGAAGCCTTTCAAGAATTTCTAAAAAATGGGATAGGAAGGAGTGTTATGGCATCCATGATTTATGGAGTCAGTCAAAACAATAAAAAGGGAATTGGGTATGATCCTAAGGAAGATAAAACTTCTACTAGTGACCAACTCAAATCTCCATTTTCATATCACTACACACACACACAAGAACAAAAATTTGAAAATGCTAGAAAACCCAAAGTTATAAGAAACTCTGGGAAAACTAATCAGAAAGGACCCATGAGACTCTGGGTACCAAAAGATAAGATTGTTTATGTTGCAGATATCCTATGCAGCAAAGTTCAAACACCAGTCATGGTACCTGGACTCTGGATGCTCGCGACACATGACGGGAAGAAAGTCTATGTTCCAAAGCCTGGAACTTAAAGACGCTGGATTCGTAGGCTTCGGAGGAGATCAGAAAGGAAGGATCAGAGGCTCCGGAACTATTGGTAATGGTACTCTTCCCTCTATATCTGATGTCCTTTACGTAGAAGGATTAATGCATAATTTGTTATCCATAAGTCAATTAAGTGATAACGGTTATGATGTAATCTTTAATCAAAAAACATGTAAAGCCATAAATCAAAACAATGGTTCTGTCCTATTCACAGGCAAGAGGAAAAACAATATTTATAAAATTAATCTTTCTAATTTAAAAGAACAAAATGTAAAATGTCTGATGTCTGTTCACGAAGAGCAATGGGTATGGCATAGACGCTTGGGTCACATTAGCATGAGAAAACTATCTCAGCTAAATAAACTCGAGTTAGTCAGAGGCCTACCTAAACTGAAGTTTTCTTCAGATGCTCTATGTGAAGCATGTCAGAAAGGAAAATTTTTCAAAAACTTCTTTCAAAAAGAAAACTATTGTTACCACGTCTAAGCCTCTGGAACTTCTTCACATTGATTTATTTGGTCCTGTGAAAACAGCATCAGTCAATGGAAAGAAGTATGGACTAGTCATTATTGATGATTTCAGTCGTTGGACATGGGTGAAATTCCTAAAGCACAAGAGTGAGTCACACTCTGTATTCACTAGTTTCTGCTCCAAAGTGCAAAAAGAATTTGACTCTAAAATTATTAGAGTCAGAAGTGATCATGGTGGGGAATTTGAAAACAAAGATTTTGAGGAATTATTTGACTCTAATGGAATATCCCATGATTTCTCCTGCCCTAGAACTCCACAACAAAATGGAGTTGTAGAGAGGAAGAATAGGACACTCCAAGAGATGGCCAGAACCATGATAAATGAAACGAATGTGGCTAAGCACTTTTGGGCCGAAGCTGTAAATACAGCGTGTTATATTCAGAATAGAATCTCCATAAGACCTATTCTGGAAAAGACTCCCTATGAACTGTGTAAAGGAAGGAAACCAAACATTTCATATTTCCATCAATTTGGATGTTCTTGCTTTATTTTAAACACTAAAGATTATCTGAACAAGTTTGATTCCAAAGCACAGAAAGGTATTATGTTAGGATACTCAGAACGCTCTAAAGGCTACAGAGTATAAAATACAAAAACCAAAATTGTGGAAGAATCAATTCATGTCAGATTTGACGATAAGCTTGACCCTGAAAAGTCAAAGCTAGTTGAAAATTTTGCAGATTTAGAAATCACTCTTGCAGGATCTGATAAAGCTCCAGAAGCAACTGCCACTCAGAACTCTGAGGAAATTATTTCCCCAGTAATCCCCAAGAAAGCTAAAAGTCGTATCAACGTATCTGAAGAATTGATTCTGGGTAACAAGGGCGAACCTGTCAGAACCAGATCTACCTTCAGGACCTCTGAAGATACTCCTCTAGGACTAGTGTCTCTGATCGAGCCTACGTCCTGTGATGAAGCACTTCAAGATAATGACTGGGTTTCAGCTATGCAAGAAGAGTTGGATCAATTCACAAAGAATGATGTCTGGGATCTTGTTCCCAAGCCCAGAAGCACTCACGTTATTGGAACCAGATGGGTATTCAGAAACAAGCTGAATGAGAAAGGAGAAGTCGTCAGAAACAAAGCTCGACTGGTAGCTCAAGGTTACAGTCAACAAGAAGGTATTGACTACAATGAAACCTTTGCTCCAGTCGCAAGGTTAGAATCTATTCGTCTTCTTGTATCTTTTGCTATTAACCATTCTATTAAATTATATCAAATGGATGTCAAGAGCGCATTCCTTAATGGTTATATATCAGAAGAAGTGTATGTCAACCAACCTCCAGGTTTTGAAAATCCAAATTTTCCAGAACATGTCTTTAAACTTAAAAAATCTTTATATGGACTTAAACAAGCTCCCAGAGCGTGGTATGAACGTTTAAGTAATTTTCTTCTGGAACACAATTTTATCAGAGGGAAAGTTGACTCCACACTCTTCTGTAAGAACCTTAACAATGATCTCATGATATGTCAGATATATGTTGATGATATTATTTTTGGTTCTGCTAACGCCTGTGTTTGTCAAGAATTTTCTGAGTTAATGCAGGCAGAATTTGAAATGAGCTTAATGCAAGAACTAAAGTTCTTTCTAGGAATTCAAATTAACCAAACTTCAGAAGTCACGTACGTTCATCAAAGCAAATACATAAACGATGTTCTGAATAAATTTGACATGGCTGAATGCAACCCGGCAAAGACTCCCATGCATCCAACATGCATTCTTGAAAAGGAAGAAGTCAGTAAAAAGGTTTGTCAGAAGCTCTATCGTGGTATGATAGGCTCCCTTCTCTATCTGACTGCTACTCGACCTGATATTCTCTTTAGTGTCTGTCTCTGTGCCAGATTCCAATCAGATCCTAGAGAAACTCACTTAACAGCAGTTAAGAGAATTTTCAAATATCTGAAAGGAACTCCTAACCTGGGCCTGATGTATGAGAAAACATCAGAGTATAGACTTTTGGGTTACTGTGATGCAGATTATGCAGGAGATAGATTGGAACGAAAAAGCACCTCTGGAAATTGTCAGCTCCTAGGAAACAATCTGATATCCTGGGCCAGCAAAAGACAGTCAACTATCGCTCTATCAACTGCAGAAGCAGAATACATCTCAGCATCACTGTGCACAACTCAGATGCTTTGGATGAAGAATCAGTTAGAAGATCTGCAAATCTTCGAGAGTAACATTCCTATCTTTTGTGATAATACTGCTGCCATTTGTTTAAGTAAGAATCCCATTTTACACTCCAGAGCTAAGCACATTGAAATAAAACATCATTTTATCAGAGACTATGTTCAGAAAGGGATAGTAACATTGAAGTTCATTGATACAGATCATCAATGGGCAGATATCTTTACTAAGCCTTTAGCTGAAGATAGATTTCTTTTTATCTTAGAAAATCTGAACATTCAAAATTGCCCTGAATAAATTGTGCCTCTGGAAATGTAAAATGAGACTCTGATAAAAACAAATGAGATTCTGCCTCTGACTCTGATACTTCTACCAAGTTAAGAAGATATCTGAGTTAGAAATCTCCAGGAACCAATCCTTTGGTATTCCTGAAGATCAGATAAAGCAAACACGTGGAGTGAATTGCGTCTAACCTTGGAACTTCTAGACAGCTGTCCAAAAGAAATTCAAAGGGCAGACGTTTGAGATCTCCTCGAGCAGTGTGCATACTGTTGGGATTAGACATTCATTAATGAGCCATAATCATTTCTCCCTCTAGCGTGCTAACTTGATTTCTGTGCTAACGCTGATTTGTGTGTCGTTTTGCATGCGTTTTGTGTAGGGTATTTAAACACTTCTCTCACACTTCACACACACTTCACTCTCACTCACTTTCTTAAACCAGTTCTCTGAAGCATTTCTGCAAGCAGTTCATCTTCATCTCGTTCTTCATCAATGGATGCTCAACAACAATCAGTTTTCAACTATTCTCAACAAATAGAATCCAGCAACACCAGTTTACAAGGAGCCTCATATACTTGATCGTGAAGCTCATATCAACCTTGCAACTCCTTTTGAGAAACTGGATGTTTTATGTGAATCACTGGTAGATTTCAACAACATGAAGAGGAATGGACTAGACCTAACTGAAGAACTCCGTCAACAAGGTTGGGAAAACTACTTTCAACGGCTCTATGGCCCTGTTTACCCAAACCTCATCAAAGAATTCTGGAGATTTGCTGACGCTGACGACAACTTCATAGTTTCCTTTGTATTGGGGGTCAAAATAGTGATTACTGAGAAATCAATTGCCTCACTGCTGAACATGGAGAAAGCTGGAGGAAGAAGGATTTACAACATCAATCCTAGGGCAAGGTACATTGCTCAGGAAATCAACCCCACCATCTTCAAACTCAATACAGAAGGCAATCCATCAAAGAACAAAGAACTTCATCAGAACCTCCGAGTATGGCTCAAGATCATTCTGGGTACCATTCATCATCGCCCAACATCAAATTCATCAGACTACATCAATACAGATCAGAAATGTATTCTGTATTGTATTCACAAGGGTCTGAAGCTGTGCCTCCCAGCCCTCCTCTTCAAATATCTCAGAGACTCCATACGGGAGACCAGGAACAACATGAAACCCAGAACCTACATCCCTCTGGGAAGACTTCTCTCTGATGTTCTGATAGAAAATGGGCTTGTAGATCATCTGGAGAAAAATAAACTCATGGAAGATTTGGCAATAGACACTGGAAGGCCTCTGAACTCCAGAAATCTGAAGAGCATGGGGATTCTGAAGAAGATTCAAGTCAAACCTACGCTGGACACCTCTTGGGACGCCTTGAAAGATCAGAGGAAGATGCCACATGGTCTCGCAAGGTTCTACAAGAATGAACCCAGAGAGGCAATCCTCCACTATCTCCAACGTCTGAAGGATGAAGGAGTAGACATCTCAGACTTCAGACTAGACGATATGCTAGATTCAGAATCAGACTTCGTTAAGTTCAAAAGAGGTCCATCTGAAAAGAAGTCTTCTAGAGCAAAGAAAGCAAGGCTAGGAGAATCTTCTAAATCAAGACCTCCAGCGCCTCTGCAAGAAACTTCTGGTAAGTCTGCCCCCTCTATTCCCTCTGAACCTCTTTTGGCTTCCTCTACTCCTCTCCCAACACACCTCCTCTGAAACCCCACCTTCTACAACCAGAACCTTACAACCTCTACCTAAATTCAACCTTGCCCATACATCCCTACCTCTATCCGAAGCTGAAGAACTCAATCAAACCACTTCCTCATCCACAGCCCCAGAATCACCTCCCTAGTTCACCATTTCCTCAGATACAGAACACTCTGACCCAACGTCTCCAACCCTAGCCCAACTTCAGGCTCAAAACCTTGCCTCTCAACAACCAACCCAACCTCCACCTGAAGTAACCTCACCACAACCAACCATCACTCTTTCTGTGGTTCAACCCTCTGACCTTCATACCTCTGACACTATTCCTCCAAACCCTTCCGCTGAACCTGAACCTGAACTTGAACCTGCATCTGAATCTGAATCTGAATCTGAATCTGAATCTGAACCTGAACCTGAACCTCAAACACTAAACTTAAACCCTCCAACCTCAAACATCTGAACCTGATCATTCCTTGCCTACCCTAGAGGAAGCCATTATGCTGTTCGCAGGGCTTCAGTACAAAAGGTCAAGTCTCTGACCATAAACTCTGGCATCAGAGATGATCCTGACTCTGTAAGGACACACTGGAACAGAGTTATTGGCTGGATGACTTCTGAGGCCTTCAAACTAAAGCACATCTCTGAGCAAGTCAGAAACGACTTCATCAGAGATGCTGAGGCAAGACTACAGGAGAGACTTGCCAGAGAAGCTGAAGAAGAAGCCAGGAGGCAAGAAGAAGAAAGAGCTCGACAAGCAGAAATCCAAAGGGTCAAGGAAGCTGAGGCTAAAGCTCTAGCAGACGCTGTTGTTGCTGCTGAAGCTGAAGCAAAGGCAGCTGCTGAAGCTGAAGCCAGAGCTGCTGAAGAACAGAATGTCTTGACTCAGGAGGAGTCCTCCTCTGTCATTCCTATGGTTCTCAAGACACTTGAAGAACTTCAGAAACACCAGAAGGAACTCAGAGCCAGAATGGACAAACAGGACACCGTCAACGACAACATTCAGAACATGCTGGCTCAACTGCTTCAGAGAATGCCTCCTCCTCCCAACCCTTAGGCACTTAGGATCTTTTGTTTGTTGCTTTGTTTTCTTTGTTTATGATGTTTGCTTGTTCTCTTGCCATTGTCTCTGCTGTTCTATTATCTGAATATAATGTTTTTCTTGAATATTTGTTTAAGTCTTTTTGATTCTGACAAAAAGGGGGAGAAATCAAATATAGCTCTGATGAAATATTGCCTAATACCTTAAGCACTCTACAACATACTATTTCTTAAAAATAAATTCATCTAACACTGGACTTAAGAAATTGCAGAAGGTATCGAAACTTCATTGCTTGGAAGCTCTGGTAAGAACTTCTGAACTCCCTAACCTATCTCAGGGGGAGCTCACTTCTATCTGATCTGATATTTTTTATGTTTCATCTGCTATTTGAGGTTGTTTTGTCATCATCAAAAAGGGGGAGATTGTAAGAACAAAAATTGTTCTACAACAGATTCCAAGATTTTGATGATAACAAAAGGATGAAACCAAAAATGGCACCCTAACGAAAAGTTTCTAAGTGTGCAGGAGTCTAAACAAAAAGAAAGGAATCTGATTACGTCATCAGATACAGAAGCATATCAGATACAAATTACCAGAAGATCAGAAGCATCTGAAGTAGAAACACGCTCAAGAAGTTCTAACTCTGAGCAAAAACAACAAAACATCAGAGGCATCTGAACAAGAAGTATGCTCTAGAAGTTCTGACTCTGAACAACAGTATATCAAGTCCAGAAGCTCTCAGCGTCATCTGAAGACATCATCAGAAGCTCCGAATCAACATAGCAAGATTCCAAGATTCCCAGAGTCACGTAGACTCTGATAATGGGTTTCCTAATTCAGAAAGAGTAACGGCAACTTCAATCTCAAATGGAAAGAAACTATTATTGGAAAGAAGTTATTCAGGGAGACAAAGTTATTTTGGCAAGAAACAACAGAAGTTATGGCATTAATTCCTATTCAAGACAAATCATCTGCCATCAATTTCAAACGGTCCTTTCACCCCTATATAAAGGACAACAAACAGCATTGAGAGATACACCAACGCACATAAACGTTTTACTCTCTCTCTCTCTCTCAATCTCTAACGAAGCTTTTGCTTAGAACGTGAAACATTCTTTTGATCTTACTGTTGTAATATTTTGCTTATCCTAGAAGCACTCTAGATTACATTGTCCTTTTATCTATTGCTTTATTTCCTCAAGTGACTCTGCGCAGTCTGTATACTTGAGAGGACTAAGAGATCTTTCTCTTAGACGTTGGTTGTAAACTATCTTTCAAGAATAGTGGATTAAGTCCTTGTTGAAGGCGAAATCACCTTGGCCGGGTGGACTGGAGTAACTTTGTGTTATAAGCGAACCAGTATAAATTCCTTGTGTGGTCTTATTCTGAAAAAGCGCTTATTTTCCAAAACAATTCAAACCCCCCCTTTCTTGTTTTTCTCACCTTCAGATTGTGCATCAACTAGGGTTTTTCTCAACACTCAAGGGAGTTTGTATTCATCTGGGTATCAAAACAGTCAAAGTAGGGTTCCTCAAGGATTGAGATGCATTCTTGGTTTGAAGGTCTTATGGATGTTGTGTAGAGCTCTTGGGAGCTAGGGTTTCATTTCCAGAGGTTTTCTTTAAAGGATCAAGCATAATGGGCTCAGTACAGTTCAAAATTCAACCGTGAAGTCAAAAGTCAACTGTTGGTCAACTGAGGGTCAAATGGCTAGGGAATGACTTGAGATACTTCCAACATGTTCAAATGGGGTCTATTCATCATTCAAAACATTAATCTTGAAGGAACAGAGGTCCAGTGCACAGGTTACCAAATTTGGAAAGATGTTCCTGAGCTGTCATGCTCGCTAGGCGAGCAGAATGGTTCGCCTAGCGAGCCCTAAAATAAGCCACCAGAGTCACCTACGCCCAGAAGAAACTTCCTGAGCTGTCATGCTCGCCAGGCGAGCAATCCTTCGCTAGGCGAAGCCCACGCTTCCTCCTTCGCTCCAGCGAACCTTGATGATTTTGCTACTAGAATTGCTCGCTACCTGCTCGCTGGATGCTCGCCTAGCGAGTAATTGCTAGTTATGCTTTTATCCAAGTCTGCGAGTGTTCGCTGGAACATCGCTGAGTGCTCGCCTAGCGAGCCCTTCGCTACCTCACTCGCCTAGCGAGCTTGCTGATGTACCAAGATCATTTAAGATTTTTCATCATCAAGGAAGCTCCAAATGAATTTTTCTCAGACATGACAGTTGTACATCTTTGTCTCCCCTTTCCAAAAAGTCTTATTTCAAGGTCATATGATGAATGGTTGAAGAGTTATGGTTCTTGAATGATGAAGTGTGCATAAATGCTTTAAAGAGGCATAACTTGAGGTTGACAAGTCCAATTGGTGTGGCTCTTTTTGCTATGGTTTTGTTTTGAGAGATACTTCAAAATGGCATGCAAAATGACCTATAATTTTGCATGATTCATTCAATGGTGCAAGTAATTTTTCAAGCTTTCTTGCATGAAAAGTCAAAAGGACACAAGTTGACATCATGGAATATTCTCACATGCCAAGCATTGGAAATTTATTCAGCATTGTTTTTTGGGCCAAATCCACCTTGAAATTTGAGCCCATGCATTCCCACATGTGTGGAAAAGTCATGCATGCACAAAATTACACTTTTGGAAAATGGCCATTAAACATCATTTTGTGTTATTTCTTTCATATAATCATGATTAATCAAGTCTCAAGAGAAGATTAATGCATTAAACAAGGTTGTCCATGTGCAAATAAGGGGGGTGTTTCCAAAAATAACAAAGATGATCATGGACTTGAAACTCTTTCATTAGAGCCCACCAAGCCACAAAAATGAGGGGATAAACTCTGAAAATATGATTACGAAAAACCCTAATTCGTGCAGCCTCCGTACACTCTGAAAAAACTCACTTTCCAAAAATCATCTCATACTTGATTCTCATCAAATCTCTCCATACATCCATGGAAAATGAAAACCAATAGCATATTCTTGATCTACACACTCTAAGGATCACGAATCACCCACATTTTGAGCCATTCCAAATAGTTTCTAAACAGAGCTTTAATGGAGGTTGCTTCTTGAATCTCAAGATCTGAACTGTTTCAAGCATAACCAACGGTAGCAAACATTCATAGAAGTTCAAGGGAGGTATTCTGGAGCTTATCTCATCACCATACTGAGGTTTCGGAAGGCGCCATTTCCGGTAACTCAAATTTTGGCCCTCTTACTTTGCTCATTTTTTATGCCTAAATGAAACTACATGCTATGGTGATGATGTAGATGAGTTTACTTTTTAAAATGATGCAATATTGAGTGAGAAATCTTGATTTAAAGTTTTGATATTCAAACTTGTTGGTTGTGATTTGAGAAATTGGTGAGGATTCATGAAAAACTAATAGGATTTTTGAGTTCCTAGCATAGGGTTTAGGGGGGGTAGCCCCATTTTCGTAGAGTTCTGGGCCGCGCGTGGAGGAGGCCGCCGCCGGCGGTGGCCGGAATCCTACCGGCGTTACTGTTCATGGCCGGAGTTGTCTTGAGGAAGAAGACGATCCCATGGCCGTTGGATCTTGTTGACTTTGTATTTTGATCCAAAGGCCCACATTTTTTCTGATTTTTGTTTTTATTTATTTTATTAATCACTTAAGTGACTTGTGTGACCAATTGACATTGTTGCATATGTGTCACATGCCATGTACATATTTCACCCCGTTTTATTTTATTTATTAAAAATAACAAAAACACTTAAAATTTTCGGAACTTTGTTGTGAGTGGTCCCTGTTGAGTCCTTGATTTTTTGGTACCATTGCCCAATTATTTCATGACACGTGGAATTTAATATGAATTTCTGATTCATTTATCTGCATTTTGGACCATTTGCATTCAAACCTTCATGAAATCCCATATTTTAACCATTCTGACCCAAGCTTTTGCACACACCATCCTCATACATGATAATAAGATGTGGTAACTGGTTTGGTTATTTTCTATGTCATTTTGCTAAGGTTTGACACATGAATTTAAATGTTGCGTTTTTGGACGTGTTTTTGCATTCTCAATTTCTCGATTTTTGTCTTCATATCAAATGAATCTGGATGCTTCTGATTTTTTGCATGATGTTTATATATGCTTATTTAAACCTTGTGTTAAATTCCCATGAATTTAGGATGCATTTTCAGTTTGATTTGGATTTTTGAAGTTGATGTTTACATTTTAGTCCCTATTTTGATCCTTGTTTAGCATGAGGCACTTGTGCTACTTCCTTTGAGTGTTGAAACTAATCCTTTTGCACATGTTTTAGTATGTATGTCATGTCTTGATATGTGGATCCTTGCCCCCTGACTTTGAGTTTTGATACCCTTTTGATGCATTTGTTTGACAAGAGGTTTAGGCCTCCTATCCTTGGTTGTTTTTGCGAACTTTTGCGAACTTTAATAGCATGATTATGTGGTTACACTTTGATTCTGGTTTGGTGCCTTTGCACATGTGTTCTCCCCTGTTCTATGATGCTTCTATCAAGTCTTTGTGCATTTATTCATAATGAGCTCCTTTTTGCATTCATTTGAGCATGAAAGACGCATTAGAGTTTCATGACACACTTTGTTTGATTTTGATCCAAAAGTGATTCTATGCTTATGATATGAACTTGGAGGTTTGCATATTGATTACATAGCTCATTTGACATGCTTATGATGTGCATACCTTGCTGTCATGTTCATTTCATCTTGACACATAATTGCATGAACTTGTCTATAATGTTTTTGTTGCATTTTGAGGTGCTTTGGACATGATTGACTTCCACTTTGCTAAGTTGGATTTAAATGACTTTTGATTGATGTTTTAGGAGTCATTTGGTTCTGTTTGTGTGCTTGATTGTCTAATCCTTGACCCTTGCCTCATGCCTTTACCTTTTATGACTCATTGTTGAAGTTGAAGCACTTTGAACTTGTATGTTGACTTGTTTTACTTTGATGCATCTTTGGATGTTTAATGCTTTTGCTTTGAACTTGTTGAGTTGAGTTCTTGAGGCACTTATTGAATTGATGTCACTTCTGACTTGGTGCTATTGTATCCTTCTTTCATCTTTCATGTTTTGTTGTGACATGTTTTCTATTGCATCCGTGCACTGTTTACCTGACACTGTTGTTGCTATGTTTCTTCTGTTTGGTGCAACTCTTGATTGCACCCCATCTTGTTATTCTAACTTGTTTGTTGAGTTTTTGTGACGGATCACATGACTCTTGAAGAGATAGCTTGCTTGGTATTTCACTTTATTTGTGGGATACCATTTGGAGATTTATTCTGATTGCTTTGCTGACTTGCTTTTCTTTGATGGTGTTAGCTTGAGAGAGATCTGGGTTTCTTGTTTCTTTAGTTGTTGTTACTTCGGATCTTTATCCGTGTGGTAGATCTCTTGATCCCTTTTACATCTTTCCAGCATTTTACCGCTTTCTTAGCTGGAAGACCTCGATAGGAGGCAATGTTTTTGTGTGTTTACTTTTGTGCCCAAAGACCTCCAAGAGGAGGCATCAGTGCTAAAGACCTCCATGAAGAGGCAATTGACGGATAAAAGGGATTAGTAGTCAATCCCCCGTTATTCAGTGTGTCGTTCTTTATGCTCGCACCACGTGTCGATGCTTCAGAACAAAAGCCCAAGATCTTTTGTCCGGTCAGTCAGTGGAGAGGGTTTCATCTTTTTGAACCCCCACGCTTTGTCATGAGCTCACCCTGTCCAGGGTTAAGAGCTATGATGTCTTATCCTCATTACCCTTTTGATCTGCTCACCCTGACGTTCAATGTCAGTGGTTAAGAGCCCATTTGATTACCTTTCCATGGCTTGTTTGTCGAGGTTGATATGACCACTCTTGACTAAAGCCCTACCCATGTATGTTTGAGCCCCCTTGTTGGTGCGTTTACTTTATGCTATATGTTTTTGTATGGTGTGATCGTCTCCCCATAGGACTGCTTGGCTTCGTATAGTCTCTCGTTTGCATGGCAATTAAGGTAGCACGGTTCCTTCGTCTAGGACTTCCTTTTTGCATGAGCATTCCTAAAACACAAACAAACTCTTTGATTTTCTTTTCTTAAGAACACGTTAACTCCTTCTACTACAGGTGAGTAAGTCTCCAAAGGTCGAGCATCCGATAGATTGCGCAGTAACGTCGTTCATCTAAAAAACACAAAAACAAACAAAAATAGGTTAGCCGAGCTACGGTGCTCTGATTCTCAATCCTTCTCGAGATACGTATGCAGCAGGGTAGGGCATGTGCGAGCAATAACTCTTTCTTTTCCCTACTTTGATTTTCTCTCTTTCGCATCGCATATAGGACTTTTATACACACACTTTAGACATAAATAGCATGCGTGGATCCTGTGGAGTACCACAAACGTGAAGGGGTGCGATAACCTTCCCTTCATGTAACCGGCCCCCTTACTCAGTTTTCTTTGGTTCAATACTTTGTTTTATCCGTTCCCTCTTGGTTATGCAGTACTACCTTTCCCTCCTCTTGGGATAAAAGTACATAGCTGGCGACTCTACTCTTTTTTCCTCAACTCTCTTTTTCGCATTTGTACTTGGATTCGGGAAAATCCGGGGAGCGACAGCTGGCGACTCTGCTGGGGAGTTATTTTCCCTAGTGGGCCTTTCCTAGCGTTTGTTTGGTTATTGTCTATTGTGTGTTGTTTATTTATTGCTTTGCATACTTATCTGCTTGCATTGCATCCTATGTGCGCTTTACTGTTTCATGCATACTGTGCTGGCTGTGTATCTGTTTCGCTGTTGGGTGGGAGTCACAAGAGGTAAAAGGCCCAATACACAGGCTATGAGTGAACTTTAGGACACCTAGGAATAGAGTGATTCATGGGAGGTGGGTGGTACGGCGCCACTTAGCGGAACATGGTATCACGAGCAGTTCAGATTCTGATGGGGTATTATCGTTGCATACACCTGGTGTGCATATGATGATATTCTTGAAAGGATTGTTTATCCTGCGTTTCTCTTGACCTTACCCTGGCCTAGATTACACCCGTGAGTGGGGCGGGAATGAATCATTTACAGATACTGATGGTGACTTGTTCTGTTGGTGACCGTGTCCTGTTGGTGACTTTTGTTTGGTTCTTGTTGGTGACCGTTGGTTCTGAAGTATGGGTTCTAAGTTGATGACTGTGTCCTATGGTTCTCGGTTCCGAATTCATGCTGAAGTTCTGATCCTGTGCCTTGTGATACACAGCCAACCAGCCATCGTTTCATCATTTTGCATCATAACATGTTTATTTTCAAAAAAAATAATGCATAAAAAAGAAAAAAAAGTTAACCCGCATATGCATATCATTTTTCAGGTTTATTCAAGAGTCTATTCACACCGAGAGATGGCTTCCATTCCAGAGTTGAAGAGGAAGACTTGCACCTACAGCTTTTACCGTGAGCCGTTGACATCTTTGGAAGAATTGGGTAATCTCGTGAACGACCGTAATCAGAAAGTTTTTGATGATCAGTATGGGGATATCTTGGCATTGTTGAAGATGGTGATTGATCTGGTACCTCTGCAGACTCTCTTACAATTCTATGATCCGGAGCTTCGTTGCTTTACTTTTCAGGACTACCAGCTAGCTCCCACTCTTGAAGAGTATTCCATCCTTATGAATGTTCGAATCAAAAATCGAGTACCTTTCCTGGATGTGCCAAAGGAGGTGGATTTCAAAGTTGTCGCTAAGGCTCTTTACTTGAGCATCAAGGAAGTGAACGATAATTGGAAACCAAGCGGTGATGTTGTGGGCTTATCCTTGAAGTTCTTGGTAAGGATGGCTAAGGAAGAAGCAAAGAAAGGAAATTGGGTAGCTTTCAACGCTCAGTTGGCTGTCATGATTTATGGAGTTATTTTGTTCCCTAGTATGCCTAGTTTCATGGACCTGGCAGCGATCACTATTTTCATTGGAGGAAACCCGGTGCCTACCTTGTTAGCTGACACCTATTATGCGATACACAGCAGGCATGGTAAGTGTGGAGCTATCAGGTGTTGTCTCCCATTGCTACTCAAGTGGTTCTTGTCTTTTCTACCAACCAATGGACCGTTTGTAGATACTCAGAATACTCACAAATGGACTCAGAGGGTCATGTCGCTCACATCTTATGATATCAAGTGGTAAGCTTATAGGATTAATGTGCGCAACGTCATTATGAGTTGTGGAGAGTTTCGCAATGTTCCACTCATAGGAACTAGGGGTTGCATCAACTACAACCCGGTTCTTTCTCTCCGTCAGTTGGGTTTTGTCATGAATGAAAGGCCGCAAGATATCGAGATAGCTGAAAATGTGTACTTTGAGAAACTGAGCGATCCAGCAAGATTCGAGCAAGTGGGAAAAGCTTGGGAGAATATTGGTATAAAAGATGGATCTATTTTAGGAAGGAAGTTTGCAATTGCTATGCCTGCTTACACTGAGTGGGTCAAGGAAAGAGTTGGAACTTTGTTGCTACCATATGACCGGATGGAACCATTACAGGAGCAACCGTCTTTGATCCTTTCTGAGAGTGTGACTGCTGAGTGAAATTCTAGTTATCAGACTTTGGATGTCACACTGGTTGTTATGACATCCAATTCTGCACAGACAGGGATTATGCAGAACTTAACAGTAAGTGCAGTAAATAACACAAGTAATTGTTCACCCAGTTCAGTCCAACATGACCTACATCTGGGGGCTACCAAGCCAGGGAGGAAATCCACTATTAGTAGTATCAATTCAAAGCTAAACTCACCCGTTTACAACTTATCACTTAATCCCTACCCAATGCAATTTCAATCTTAACCTAAGATCAGAGTTCCTACTCACTCCCCCTCAATCACCTCAGTGATATTAAAGACACTTTGAAGTCACACTTCAAAAACAACTCTTGATTATGCTTCACAGCTTAAATCAAGATACACAGCACTCACGCTTAAAAGCTTTGAGTGACACAACACTTACAACTCAATGAACACCCTATGCCAAAGCTATCATCTACTTGATAATGACTTGGCTTACAAGATACGTCTAATACAAGACTCACAAAATACAGCAGTGAAGTATGATGGACACACTGACTCTTCACGCTTCAAAATCCCCGAAACTGAATGAAGGAATGCCTTCCTTTTTATATTGCAGCACCTGGGCTTTTGCACCTGTATTTTCCTGAATTTTAGGTCACACAAGTTCCCTCAAATTCAACATTTAGGTTGCTAACAAATAGGCTATTTGTTAGGTTCATTGAATGTAGCTTGGTTGTTGATTTCCTGGATTTTCTCTCAGCTGTTGAATCCCTAAAGAATAGCCTGAGAAAAAGCTGAAACAGAAAACTGAACAACCTACAATTTAGCATATGCTGTCAGGCACGAATGTCACGACATTCAGCTTGACATCAAGGTCCATATGCTGAGTCTGTTTTTCCAGAAAACAGACTGTACAATTTGCTGACCTGTACATGATCAAAATGACCATACTACAGTAACAACTTACATTAATAAATGTCAAAGTGTCCAACTTAACATTTATACATTTGGCCTTAAGTTAGTTCTGTTATTCTCTTGAAGAACAAACTAAGTTTTATGCTGAAGTATAGCAGAACACCACTCTGCCTAATCTTCAGTAGCTGCTGTCAATGATGAATGTCACAACATCCAGTTTGACATTCAGTCAGTAGGCCTTATGCCAGGTCTGGTTCTTCCTTGATAACCAGACTGCAAATGAATACTAAGTTCTAACAGAACTTCTGTTCCTTAGTATCTGTTGACAGGTATGAATGTCACAGCATTCAATAATCCTGTGTTAGCTAGTCCTGCAGTAACTACAATGTAGTCACATATACATGTCATGACATCAGTCAAGACATTAGTGTTTTACCATATAATACAGCCAATTAAACACCTACAAACTCCCCCTTTGGCAAATTTTTGGCTAAAACACTTTGATCCCCATAACAGAGTTCATGGCAGCGGAATACTACTAGCTAATACACTCAGAGTGGCAGCACACTCACACACATGGAAGTTAAATAAAAACTTCGCATAGCAGCACACACATATTAGAAGTTGCACCTAAACTTCAACATCAGCTGCAGGGGGGGAATCTTCAGATCTGTCATGAGAGTCTGTTGTAGAGACCCACTCTATTTGTCAGGGGTATTGGTGGTTATTACTCCCCCTTTTTGTCACAAACGTTGCCAAAGCCAACAACATAGTCAGAGCACAATGACAGAGTTCCAGACTTGGTTTTACTTCACAGTTTCAACCAAGTTAACATCCACTTGATCTTGCTTCACAGCTTCGATCAAGTGATCACCCACTTTTGCTTTACAGTAGGTACCACCATATCAGATGCCATGATTTTGTTTCTGACATCCAGAACCACTCCTGCATGAACAGCATCCTTGAACTCCTGCAGGTACAGTGGCCTTCTCTCTGTAGGGTGTCTCCTTACCCTCTTGTATCCACCCTTGTTGCAAGCAGCATAGCTATGATCTGTTGACCAATCATAGCCTAGTACAAATTGTTTAATAGTCAGAGATATTAAACAATTTATCCCAAACATCAGTGGTTGCTATAAGGTCTCAGAGAGACATATTCCCAGTTTGCTCCTTAAGTTTTCAAACTGAGTAGCATCCAGAGCCTTTGTAATATATGTCAGCCAGTTGAAGATCCGTGGCTACATGTTCCAAAGTGATCACCTTGTCTTCCACCAGATCTCTGATGAAGTGGTGCCTAATGTCAATATGTTTGGTCCTGCTATGTTGGATGGGATTCTTGGAGATGTTGATGGCACTGAGATTATCACAGAACAATGTCATAACATTTTGAGTGACATTGTACTCAGTGAGCATTTGTTTCATCCAAACCAGTTGGGAGCAACTGCTTTCAGCAGCTATGTATTCAGCCTCTGCAGTGGACAGAGAGACACAGTTCTGCTTCTTGCTGAACCACGATATGAGGTTTTCTCCTAAGAAGAAACATCCACCTGATGTGCTTTTTCTGTCATCAGCACTTCCAGCCCAATCAGCATCATAGTACCCAGATAGGACAGGCTTAGACCCATGTGAATACAACATCCCATAGTCACACGTCCCATTGATGTACTTGAGAATCCTTTTGACTTGATTCAAGTGGCTCACCTTGGGCTCTGCTTGGTATCTGGCACACACTCCAACTGCATAGGAAATGTCAGGTCTACTTGCAGTTAGATACAGCAGACTACCTATCATGCTTCTGTACAGGCATTGATCAACACTAGGCCCTCCATCATCTTTGGTTAACTTCAGATGAGTAGGAGAAGGAGTCCTCTTGTGCCTGGCATGATCCATACCAAACTTCTTAACTGTGTTCTTGGCATACTTGCTTTGGGAGAGAAACATAGAGTCCTCCATTTGGTTTACTTGCATTCCAAGGAAATAGGTCAGTTCTCCCACTAGACTCATTTCAAACTCAGACTGCATCTGGTGAACAAATTTTTTAACCATTTGTTCTGACATTCCACCAAAGACTATATCATCAACATAAATTTGAGCTATCATGATTTTGCCTTCTTCATCCTTCACAAACAAGGTTTTATCTATGCCACCCTTTCTGTATCCATTTGAGGTCAGAAATTCGGTTAACCTTTCATACCAAGCTCTGGGTGCTTGCTTCAACCCATACAAGGCTTTCTTCAACTTGTATACATGCTCAGGTTGGTTAGGATCACAGAACCCTTTGGGTTGTTCCACATAGACTTCTTCATTCAGGTAGCCATTCAAGAATGCACTCTTCACATCCATTTGGAACAGCTTAAACTTCAGGATGCATGCTACCCCCAACAGCAATCTGATGGACTCAAGTCTAGCCACAGGAGCAAATGTCTCATCAAAGTCTACTCCTTCAACTTGAGTGTATCCTTGAGCTACTAGTCTTGCTTTATTTCTAGTAATTACTCCTTTCTCATCAGATTTGTTTTTGTAGATCCACTTGGTACCAATGATGTTGGACCCTTCAGGTCTTGGAACCAGCTCCCATACTTCATGCCTTGTGAACTGCTCGAGTTCCTCTTGCATGGCAATGATCCAGTATTCATCAGTCAGGGCTTCTTTCACATTCTTTGGTTCAACCTTGGAAACAAAGCAGGAATTTGAGTTTATTCCTCTTGACCTGGTAGTTACACCACTGGTGGGATCCCCTATGATAAGATCCTTAGGGTGGTCTTTCTGAATTCTGATAGATGGCACTTTGGTGGGTGCTTCTACTTCACATTCAGGAGAAGGTTCCTGTACTTCTTCAGGCTTGACTGGACTGTCAGTTGGACTGTCAAGGAATGTTTCAACATCCTCCATGACATCGGTTCCTTCCTCTTTATCATCCACAATGACATTTATGGACTCCATCAGGACATTGGTCCTGTGGTTGAACACTCTATAGGCTCTGCTGTTAGTGGAGTATCCCAGAAATACGCCTTCATCACTTTTGGGATCTATCTTCCTTCTCTGTTCACGATCTGTGAGAATGTAGCATTTACTTCCAAAAATATGAAAGTACTTCACAGTGGGTTTTCTGCCCTTCCATATTTCATACAGAGTGGAGGAGGTTCCTTTTCTCAAGGTGACTCTGTTGTGAACATAGCTCGCGGTATTCATTGCTTCAGCCCAAAAGTGCATAGGAAGCTTCTTTGCATGAATCATTGCTCTGGCAGATTCTTGAATAGTTCTGTTTTTTCTTTCAACTATTCCATTCTGCTGAGGAGTTATAGGGGAGGAGAACTCATGGCTTATTCCTTCAGATGAGCAAAACTCATCAAACTTGGAATTCTTGAATTCAGTACCATGATCACTTCTAATCCGGACCACACAACTGTCCTTTTCCCTTTGAAGTCTTATGCACAGATCTTTGAAGACATCAAATGTATCTGACTTCTCTCTGATGAAGCTTATCCACGTGTATCTGGAATGGTCATCAACCACCACGTAGGCATACTTCTTCCCACCAAGACTTTCAACCTGCATAGGTCCCATTAGGTCCATGTGCAGCAGCTCCAGAACTCTGGAGGTTGTGGAATGTCCCAGCTTTGGGTGTGACATCTTGGTTTGCTTGCCCATTTGGCATTCTCCACAGACTCTTCCTTCATCAATCAGAAGCTTTGGCATTCCTCTGACTGCTTCCTTGGATATGATCTTCTTCATTCCCCGTAAGTGGAGATGTCCAAGTCTTCTATGCCACAGCTTCACCTCCTGTTCTTCCTTGGCTGAGGAGCATGTTGTGGAAAAGTTAGAGAGATCAGGTTCCCACAGGTAGCAGTTGTCTTTGGACCTGGTTCCTCTCATAACTTCCTGATTGTCACCATTTGTCACAATGCACAGCTCCTTAGTAAACTGAACATGAAAACCTTGATCACACAGCTGACTTATGCTGATGAGGTTTGCAGTTAGTCCTCTTACTAACAGCACATTGTTCAGTTTTGGCACTCCAGAACAGTCCAGTTTGCCCACACCTCTTATTTTTCCTTTGGCACCATCACCAAAAGTCACATAGCTGGTGGTGTGAGGTTGAATATCTACCAGTAGATTTTCCATACCAGTCATATGTCTTGAGCATCCACTGTCAAAGTACCAGTCTTCTCTAGAAGAAGCCCTTAGGGCAGTGTGTGCTATCCTAGCATACCATTGTTGCTTCTTAATGGGAACACGTCGCTTACGTGTTTTATGCTTAGGTCTGACAGGTGAGGCTCTGTTAGGGAAGCCATGAATCCAGTAGCAGAAGGCTTTTATATGACCAAGCCTGCCACAGTGGTGACACCTCCAATTCTGGTATTTCCTCTTCTGATGATCATTCATCCTAGCTCCTTGATGTTGAGACATTGGCTTTGACATCTGTTTGAACTTCTGAACTCTAGCCTTTGGGCGTTTGTGTTCAGTTCTTTTTCCAAATCCTAGCCCAGATTTGGTTCCAGACTGCTGTCCCACCTTTAGAATTTCTTCCAAGGTGTCAGTTCCCTTATTCATCATTCTGATGGATTTGGTCATCTGGTTCAGCTTGGAGGTCAGAAGGGCTATCTCATCATTTAGCCCCTCTATGGCAGACAGTTGCTTCTGTCTCTCATCTTCCAGTTCCTTGATGAGTTTCTTCTGCTTTTCTCCTTGTGCACGCACTTCTGCACTGGTGGTACACAGCTTCTTATATGCTGCAGCAAGTTCATCAAATGTCAGCTCATCTGCACTTGTGTCATCTTCAGAGACACACACACTGGTTAGTGCAGTGACATGTTTGGCAGATTCTCCTTCAGATTCACTTTCAGAATCTCCTTCAGACCATGTGATAGCTAGCCCCTTATTTTGCAATTTGAGGTAAGTAGGGCATTCAACTCTGACGTGTCCATACCCTTCACAGCCATGACACTGGATTCCCTTCCCATGGTTGAACTTCTCCTCAGAAGTTGATCTTTTCTTAATGTCAGACGGGATGTTCTTGACATTAGGTCTACCTCTTTGATCAATCTTCTTCATGAACTTGTTGAATTGCCTCCCAAGCATGGCTAATGCTTCTGATATACTTTCATCACCTCCTGTATATCCTTCTTCTGACTCCTCTTCAGCATTTGATATAAAGGCTATGCTTTTCTTCTTCTCAGCATACTCACCTAAGCCCATTTCAAAGGTTTGGAGAGAACCAATGAGCTCATCTACCTTCATATTGCTGATGTCCTGAGCCTCCTCTATGGCAGTGACCTTCATAGCAAACCTCTTAGGCAAGGACCTGAGAATCTTTCTTACAAGTTTCTCTTCAGTCATTTTCTCACCTAGTCCACCAGAGGTGTTTGCAATTTCAAGAATATTCATGTGAAAGTCATGAATAGTCTCATCCTCTTTCATCCTCAGATTTTCAAACTTGGTTGTCAACATCTGAAGTTTGGACATCTTCACCTTGGAAGTACCTTCATGAGTTACCTTGAGGGTATCCCAAACTTCCTTAGCTAGTTCACAATGGTGCACCAGCCTGAAGATGTTCTTAGTGATTCCATTGAACAGTGCATTCAAGGCTTTGGAGTTTCCAAGAGCTAATGCCTCTTGTTCCTTGTCCCAATCTTCTTCGGGAATCTGCACACTGACTCCATCTTCATCAGTCCTCGTTGGATGTTCCCATCCCTTGTTGACAGCTCTCCAGACTTTGCTGTCTAGAGACCTTAAGAAGGCTATCATGCGAGGCTTCCAGTCATCATAATTAGATCCATCCAACATGGGTGGTCTGTTTGAGTGTCCTAAATCCTTGTCCATGGTACTAGAAAGTAACTTCCCTAGATCTCACCCAGAACTTCACAGGCAGGGTGCCTGCTCTGATGCCAACTGAAATTCTAGTTATCAGACTTTGGATGTCACACTGGTTGTTATGACATCCAATTCTGCACAGACAGGGATTATGCAGAACTTAACAGTAAGTGCAGTAAATAACACAAGTAATTGTTCACCCAGTTCAGTCCAACATGACCTACATCTGGGGGCTACCAAGCCAGGGAGGAAATCCACTATTAGTAGTATCAATTCAAAGCTAAACTCACCCGTTTACAACTTATCACTTAATCCCTACCCAATGCAATTTCAATCTTAACCTAAGATCAGAGTTCCTACTCACTCCCCCTCAATCACCTCAGTGATATTAAAGACACTTTGAAGTCACACTTCAAAAACAACTCTTGATTATGCTTCACAGCTTAAATCAAGATACACAGCACTCACGCTTAAAAGCTTTGAGTGACACAACACTTACAACTCAATGAACACCCTATGCCAAAGCTATCATCTACTTGATAATGACTTGGCTTACAAGATACGTCTAATACAAGACTCACAAAATACAGCAGTGAAGTATGATGGACACACTGACTCTTCACGCTTCAAAATCCCCGAAACTGAATGAAGGAATGCCTTCCTTTTTATATTGCAGCACCTGGGCTTTTGCACCTGTATTTTCCTGAATTTTAGGTCACACAAGTTCCCTCAAATTCAACATTTAGGTTGCTAACAAATAGGCTATTTGTTAGGTTCATTGAATGTAGCTTGGTTGTTGATTTCCTGGATTTTCTCTCAGCTGTTGAATCCCTAAAGAATAGCCTGAGAAAAAGCTGAAACAGAAAACTGAACAACCTACAATTTAGCATATGCTGTCAGGCACGAATGTCACGACATTCAGCTTGACATCAAGGTCCATATGCTGAGTCTGTTTTTCCAGAAAACAGACTGTACAATTTGCTGACTTGTACATGATCAAAATGACCATACTACAGTAACAGCTTACATTAATAAATGTCAAAGTGTCCAACTTAACATTTATACATTTGGCCTTAAGTTAGTTCTGTTATTCTCTTGAAGAACAAACTAAGTTTTATGCTGAAGTATAGCAGAACACCACTCTGCCTAATCTTCAGTAGCTGCTGTCAATGATGAATGTCACAACATCCAGTTTGACATTCAGTCAGTAGGCCTTATGCCAGGTCTGGTTCTTCCTTGATAACCAGACTGCAAATGAATACTAAGTTCTAACAGAACTTCTGTTCCTTAGTATCTGTTGACAGGTATGAATGTCACAGCATTCAATAATCCTGTGTTAGCTAGTCCTGCAGTAACTACAATGTAGTCACATATACATGTCATGACATCAGTCAAGACATTATTTGAAGACTCTCATTCCTGAAGGACGACTTCCCTAGTTTGTCTTGTTGTTATTTTGAGAATCACCTCCAGGATTGTTGGATGGGATTCCTTGTTCTACATTGATGAACTAAATCTTTGCTTGAACCATGTTTGTATGAACCTTAGTTCTTATGTCTATGGATGAGATTATTGATGTTTCACTTTTGCTTGCCGTCTAGTGTATGTTGCTTCTTTGTTGTTTATGTTCCGCTTACGGGTGCAGGTTGCCATTTTTTAAAGGTGGACGAGACTCTTGAATACCTGAGAAATGATAAAACATAGCATACGCATCATACACGTATCATTCTTACATCATTACAGGTGTCCTTGAAGAGGATTTCTCATTCTTGTTCCCGTTTCAGGCAGGATTGCTGAGTATCGTCCGCACCATTACGTAACAAGGCAGAATCAACAGAAGATCATGGATCAATTTCAAGCAGAGCTAGCAGAGATGAGGACCAACATGGCCCAGTTCATGAGTATGATGCAAGGGGTAGTGCAAGGGCAAGAGGAACTCCGAGCCTTGGTCCAGAGACAAGAAACTGTGAATCCCCCTGTCGGTCAGAATCCGCCAGAAGGAACCCCTGTCAATGACACCGTTGCTGCTATCAGCCCTGTCAACAACTATGTTACTGGTGATGAATTGCGTGGTATTAGAATCAATGGACAACCCATCATTACAGAGGCTGCTAATGCTCGAGCGGCACGTGCTCCAATTCACCATCCTTCTCATTTGGTTGACAAGAAAGAAGATATGTTCACTATTCTCAGTGATGATGATGAATTTGGAAAGGCGGAAGAGAGAGATAGAAAGGTCGGCGCCCTTGCTGAAAAGATTCGCGCCATGGAGTGCCAGAATTCTTTGGGCTTTGATGTTACTAACATGGGTTTAGTTGATGGCTTGAGGATCCCGTACAAGTTCAAAGCGCCATCTTTCGACAAGTACAATGGCACTTCTTGTCCCCGAACTCATGTGCAAGCTTACTACCGGAAGACATCCTCTTATACTGATGATGAAAAAATGTGGATGTACTTTTTCCAAGACAGCTTGTCTGGAGCCTCTTTGGATTGGTACATGGACTTGAAAAAAGAATCTGTCAGAAGCTGGAGAGAGTTAGGTAAAGCTTTTCTGAGGCAGTACAAGCATAACATGGACATGGCTCCGAGCAGAACCCAGTTGCAAAGTTTATTTCAAAAGACCGGTGAGCGTTTCAAGGAATACGCCCAGAGGTGGCGTGAACTAGCTGCGAGAGTACAACCTCCGATGTTGGAGAGAGAATTGACAGATATGTTCATTGGAACCCTGCAAGGTGTATTCATGGATCGTATGGGAAGTTGCCCATTTGGTAGTTTTTCGGATGTTGTGATTTGCGGAGAAAGAACTGAAAGTCTTATCAAAGCGGGAAAAATCCAAGATCTTGGTTCTTCAAGTTCTTCAAGTGCTAAGAAATCATTTTCAGGGGCACCCAGAAGGAGAGAGGGTGAGACAAATGCTATACATAATCAGAGAAATGGAAACAGAGGACAACAATACCGTCAAGTTGCTGCTGTGACTATTCCAGCAACCCAAACTCAACAACAACAAAGAGGACAACCACAACAACAACAACAACGCCAATTCCAACCAAGACAAAGAATGCCAGATCGTCATTTTGATCCGTTGCCAATGACTTATGCTGAATTACTCCCTGAAATGCTCAGGTTAAAGTTTGTTGAACTTCGCACTATGGCTCCATTAACAAGGATTCCCGCTGGTTATGATGCTAATGTCTGTTATGATTTTCATTCCGGTGCGCCAGGGCACCACATCGAGAATTGTCGGGCTTTTCACCATAAAGTTTAAGATTTGATTGATGCCAAGACGATTAACTTTGCTCCTACTTCGAATGTGGTGAATAATCTTATGCCTCAGCATGGAGGGCCCAGAGTAAATGGTGTGGAAGATGGGGACAATTTGAACTTGGTAGTCAATATTAATGATGTTCAGACTTCGTTGTTTGTAGTGAAGGAACGTCTGCTTAGAGGGGGAGTATTCCCGGGATGTGACAAGAATTGTTCAGATTGTGGTAATCATGAAAACGGCTGTGTGAAATTGAAAGAAGGTATCCAGGAATTGATGAATGAAGGTTGTTTACAGTTTGATAGAGTAGTGAAAGACCGTGAAGAGGTATCGACTGTTACCATTTACTTTACATCGTCAGAAGGTCCTGTACGTGCTCCAAGAACTATTAGTGCGCCTGTGACTTTCACTAGTGCTGGATTAAAGAATCACGGGGATGTCTTTGCAACAGACAATGAAGATGGTGACAGTGATTGTGATATGGATAATTGGGTGTGCCCGTGTGCTCCATGGGAGAAGATCAACAACTGGACTACTGAAGAAATAGTCCAAGTTACTCTTCAGACAGAGTAATTTTCTTCTGTTTTTCATTTTGCATGAAAGCCCTATGCTCTGCCCAAGGCATAGTGGTTCATTGTAGGGCCACATCATGTTTTGTATTTTCAATGGTTATCATCAATAAAGGACGTTTTGCAATCAAATTTGCGTTCACTGTCTTTCTGTTTTTATTACTTTCATTTTCAAAACAATAAAAATGGCAATGTTTTTTTGTGACTTCCTTGAACTCTTTTCTAAAATAAAGCATGAAACATCGTTCGTGCAGAATTGATCTTGCGGATTCCATTAAAAACAGTTCTGTTATGGCTCAGTATGACTTCGATAATCCCATTTACCAAGCCGAAGAGGATAGTGAAGAAGATTGTGAACTCCCCAAAGAATTGGCCAGACTATTGAAACAGGAGGAAATGGTCATTCAACCTCATCAGGAAGAGTTGGAAGTCATTAACCTTGGTACTGAGGACGCAAAGAAAGAGATCAAGATAGGGGTTGCTTTAGAGGAAAAGGTCAAGAGAAGGCTGATTGAAATGCTGCAAGAATATGTGGATGTATTCGCATGGTCGTATCAAGATATGCCTGGTTTAGATACAGATATTGTGGTGCACAGGCTACCTCTCAGAGAAGATTGTCCTTCGGTAAAGCAGAAGCTTTGCAGAACTAGTCCTGATATGGCTGCCAAGATTAAAGAGGAGGTTCAGAAACAGTTGGATGCAGGTTTTCTAGCAGTTACCAATTATCCCCCTTGGGTGGCCAACATCGTACCTGTGCCGAAGAAGGATGGTAAAGTCAGGATGTGTGTCGATTACCGAGATTTAAACAGAGCCAGTCCAAAAGATGACTTCCCCTTACCTCACATTGATGTATTGGTCGATAACACTGCTCAGTCCTCGGTTTTCTCTTTCATGGATGGACTTTCTGGCTATAATCAGATCAAGATGGCGCCAGAAGACATGGAGAAGACGATGTTCATTACACCTTGGGGCACGTTCTGTTATAAAGTAATGCCATTTGGGTTGAAGAACACTGGTGCTACCTACCAAAGAGCTATGACGACACTCTTTCATGATATGATGCACAAAGAAATTGAAGTGTACGTGGATGATATGATTGTGAAGTCTCAGACAGAAGAGGAGCACTTGGTAAACTTGTAAAAGTTGTTTGAAAGATTGAGAAAGTTCAAACTGAGGCTGAATCCAAACAAGTGTACATTTGGAGTGAGATCTGGAAAGCTGTTAGGTTTCATTGTCAGTGAGAAAGGGATTGAGGTTGATCCAGCGAAAGTAAAAGCTATTCAAGAAATGCCTGAACCAAGAACGGAAAAGCAGGTTTTTGGGTTTTTAGGGAGGCTGAACTACATTGCGCGGTTCATGTCTCACCTAACATCTACGTGTGAACCGATATTTAAATTGCTAAGAAAAGATCAAGCAATTAGGTGGAACAATGATTGTCAAAAAGCTTTTGATAAGATAAAGGAATATTTGCAGAAACCTCCAATTCTTATACCTCCAGTTCCTGGGAGGCCTCTGATAATGTACCTTTCAGTAACAAAGAATTCGATGGGGTGTGTATTAGGACAGCATGACGAGTCTGGTCGAAAAGAGCATGCAATATACCACCTTAGCAAAAAGTTTACCGACTGTGAAACAAGATATTCGCTGCTCGAGAAAACTTGTTGCGCTTTGGCATGGGCTGCTCGCAGACTAAGACAGTATATGTTGAACCATACTACCTTGTTGATTTCTAAGATGGACCCAGTAAAGTATATCTTTGAAAAGCCGGCTCTTACCGGACAAGTGGCTCGTTGGCAGATGATTTTGACAAAGTATGATATCCAGTACACGTTGCAAAAGGCCATCAAGGGTAGTATTCTGTCTGATTGCCTTGCCGAGCAACCAATTGATGACTATCAGTCGATGATGTTTGAATTCCCCGATGAAGATATCATGTACTTAAAGATGAAAGACTGTGAAGAGCCTCTTATCGAGGAAGGACCGGATCCCGATGACAAGTGGACACTGATGTTTGATGGGCGGTAAATGTGAATGGAAATGGTGTTGGGGTAGTACTCATTAATCCTAAAGGTGCACACATACCTTTTTCTGCCAGATTGACTTTTGAAATAACCAACAACGAAGCTGAGTACGAGGCCTGTATCATGGGGATTGAGGAAGCCATCGATCTAAGGATCAAAACTATGGACATTTATGGAGATTCTGCTTTAGTGATTAACCAAGTCAATGGAGACTGGAACACTCATCAGCCGCATTTGATTCCTTATAGAGATTACACCAGAAGGATCATGACTTTCTTCAAGACAGTAAAATTGTATCATGTACCCCGAGAAATGGCTGATGCCTTAGCCACATTGTCTTCCATGATTAAAGTTCATTGGCAGAATCATGTGCCACATGTTGCTGTGAATCGACTCGAGAGGCCTGCGTATGTGTTTGCAGCCGAGTCTGTTATTGATGAGAAGCCGTGGTTTTATGATATTAAGAATTTCCTCAAAAGCCAAGAGTATCCTGAAGGAGCGTCAAAGAATGACAAGAAGACACTGAGAGGGCTAGCTCGAAGCTTTTACTTGAACAGGGATGATGTGTTGTACAAGAGGAACTTTGACATGGTTTTGCTCAGATGCGTGGTTAGACACGAAGCAGACATGTTAATGCAGGAAGTACACGAGGGATCTTTCGGTACCCATGCTGGTGGTCATGCAATGGCCAAGAAGTTGTTAAGAGCCGGTTATTACTGGATAACCATGGAATCTGATTGTTTCAAATACGCTCGGAAGTGCCACAAATGTCAGATCTATGCAGATAAAGTGCATGTACCACCAAACCCTCTGAATATTATGAATTCTCCTTGGCCATTCGCGATGTGGGGCATCGATATGATTGGAAAGATTGAACCTACTGCTTCTAATGGACATCGCTTCATCCTAGTCGCGATTGATTACTTTACCAATTGGGTGGAAGCAGCTTCCTATGCCAATGTTACCAGACAAGTGGTTGCTCGATTCATTAAGAAAGAAATTATCTGTCGTTATGGGGTTCCTGAGAGAATCATCACTGATAATGGTTCGAATCTCAATAACAAGATGATGAAAGAGCTTTGCAAAGACTTTAAGATCGAACACCACAATTCTTCTCCTTACAGACCAAAGATGAATGATGCTGTAGAGGCGTCAAACAAGAACATTAAGAAGATTGTGCAAAAGATGGTTGTGACGTACAAGGATTGGCATGAGATGTTTCCTTTCGCTTTGCATGGGTATCGTACCTCAGTGCGTACGTCAACCGGGGCAACTCCGTTTTCACTTGTGTAAGGCATGGAGGCAGTCTTGCCAGTAGAAGTTGAAATCCCTTCTTTGAGGGTGATGATGGATGTAAAACTTGACGAGGCTGAGTGGGTTCAAGCCAGGTTTGATGAGTTAAATTTAATTGAGGAAAAGCGATTAGCAGCTGTGTGTCATGGACAACTATATCAGAGAAGGATGAAGAAGGCCTTTGATCAGAAAGTGCATCCTCGAAGCTATCAGATAAGATACTTAGTTTTGAAGAGAATCCTTCCTCCCGGTACAGATAACAGGGGCAAGTGGACTCCGGATTATGAAGGTCCATATGTTGTTAAAAAGGTCTTTTCTGGTGGAGCCTTGATGCTTACAACTATGGATGGTGAAGATTTTCCGTCTCCTGTGAATTCAGATGTAGTCAAAAAATACTTCGCATAAACTGACCCGCTGGAAAAAAAAAGAGAAAGTCCAGGCAAAAAAGGGCATCCCGGCGAACCAAGAGAAAAAGAAAAGAAAAAGGTTCGGGCAAAATTTAGGGATAAAGAATAAAAATAATATGTACACCCGGTAAGTCGAAAACCTGCAAAGGCGGCTTAGGCAAAAATGGGTATCCCGGTGGATTGAAAACCTGAAAAGGCGATCCAGGCAAAAGAGGGATTAAAGCGAAGACTACAGTCTGAGTTATCTGTACTTCATCGCGTTTCAATGTCTACCATCTTGAAGGATATGATCGGTCCAATCACTCTTCTCAAAAAGCAAAGAATTTGGGGGAAATTGAAGATCTATGAGTCATAACAGAATTGGAAAATAGTGGAATACCGTGTTCACATTGCCAATAGGAAAGTTTATTTTCTCTTTTGGCGCAATTACCTCTTCCTAGGAATTGCTTCCTGATGTATTTGCCTTTATAGGCCATTTTCAATCAATAAAAGTCGTTATTCAGTCAAATTGCTCTCTTGTTTTTTTTTATTTCTACCGTTTTGTTTGCAAAAACGTCTGAATGTTTGATAAACATTGCATCTAAAAACATGAAGGCTAGACAATGACGTGCGGAAAGATAAAACATCTGAAAATCATTTTTGAATGTTGAGTGCACTTGAGTATATTTTGTCCATACGATCCCCTGGGGCATGTATGTCCTGCCGTTTTGCAGGTTACTATCTTTGATTGATGGCTAAAGCAGATGAGCCAAAGTTTGTTTGAAGGAAAACCCTTTTGTTTCGACATTGTCCAGTCGTGTAAGAAGTTAGGTCGTCTAAGTCGAGTTCAGAATTTGTTTCCCCCAGCATGGTCGAGAGGTTGGTGTTTTCCCAACAAGTGACTCCCCAGTTGAGTTGTTTTCTCTACCGTTCCGAGAATGTCAGATCAGTAAGTACCTTCAGCAGAATTGTTGTATGTCCCCACAGAGTTGGAAGATCGAATCAGAAATTGTGTGCTCAGTAAAGTGATCATTTGCTTTCCCAGCAGGAGTTTTCCTCCCTTTGCATCTTGCATGTAGTAATCATCATTTGCATTCGCATTCTCAAATCACGTAGCATTTCCATTCAGTATGGAGCATTACGCCATGGAAAACTCAAACATATGCATACATGTATTAAACCAGACTGGATCATATCTCCGGAAGAAACATATCATTTTTCAACATCAGTGTAGCACGTTTGCAACAGTTGCTCTTGGCAACATTCAGAATCGATAATCCCAGTGAGATTTATCTTCTCACCAGTCCGTGAAAGGAAAGCTTGATTTTTCTTCCGATTTAGTCACCAGTAAGTGTCTGCCTTAATATGACATATGTAAATATCATCCTTGCGATACCGGTAAGTGTCATGTTGATCCCCGTAAATGTATGTGCTTTTCTTTGAGGTCGGCGAACATCATCTTTCGATGTCGATAAACTTCGAATTCCAATCGTTGGCAATCAGTAAATGGCATGCCTCTCATGGTGTCTACAAAAAATCGTTCTGTCAACACCCGTGTGTGTCCTTTCCCTTTTTGGTGTCGGTAAACATCATTGTTCGATGTCGGTAAACATCAGCTGCTTGTTAGCCATCGGTAAATGGTTTTGTCGTTTAAACAACTATGTGTTTTCGCTATCCGTAAATATCAAGTATTTCATTTTCGCCATCGGTAAATGGTTTCGTTTCATAAATGTATTCTTTCCTTGGTGCTTGTAAACATCTTTGTTCGATGTCGGTAAACATCGAGTTCCTTCCCAGTCATCGGTAAATGTTTGGTCTTGTTTCACTTGTAAACATCATTGTTCGATGTCGGTAAATATCGAGTTCCTTCCCAGTCATCGGTAAATGTCTGGTCTTGTTTCACTTGTAAACATCATTGTTCGATGTCGGTAAACATCGAGTTCCTTCCCAGTCGCCGGTAAATGTCTGGTCTTGTTTCACTTATAAACATCATTGTTCGATGTCGGTAAACATCGAGTTCTTTCCCAATAATCGGTAAATGTCTGGTCTTGTAGCGCTTTCCTTGATATCGGTAAATATCAAATTTGTTTTGAAGCCGCCATCGGTAAATGGCCTCTCTTTCCTTGATATCGATAAATATCAAAAAAAAATTGAAGCCGCCATCGGTAAATAGCCTCGGTTTCTTTGATATCGATAAATATCAAATTTGTTTCGAAGCCGCCATCGGTAAATGGCCTCGCTTTCTTTGATATCGGTAAATATCAAATTTGTTTCGAAGTCGCCATCGGTAAATGGCCTCGCTTTCTTTGATATCGGTAAATATCAATTTTGTTTTGAAGACGCCATTGGTAAATGGCCTCGCTTTCTTTGATATCGGTAAATATCAAATTTGTTTTGAAGCCGCCATCGGTGAATGGCCTCGCTTTCCTTGATTCATCACCTACAGAGTGCAAATTCTCCGGTTCTTTTGGTATTCAATCCCTATTTACCTTGAAAGTCTGATAGCCGCTGCTTTCATCTGTTCAGGTTCACAGTTGATTGAATAGGGGCAGCTGTAGCACCTCAAATTTACCCTCCTCATTCATGCATTCGTTTTAGGTCATTTAACATTTCATATTGCATTTCATCATGTCAATCAGAATTAGCTCCAAGAGTTTATCTTCCAAGAAGCTTGGATATCATCCAAGTCACTTTGTGGGTTCTATCTGAATGATCAGTCAACACAAGGGAGATTGTGCATCAACTAGGGTTTTTCTCAACACTCAAGGGAGTTTGTATTCATCTGGGTATCAAAACAGTCAAAGTAGGGTTCCTCAAGGATTGAGATGCATTCTTGGTTTGAAGGTCTTATGGATGTTGTGTAGAGCTCTTGGGAGCTAGGGTTTCATTTCCAGAGGTTTTCTTTAAAGGATCAAGCTTAATGGACTCAGTACAGTTCAAAATTCAACCGTGAAGTCAAAAGTCAACTGTTGGTCAACTGAGGGTCAAATGGCTAGGGAATGACTTGAGATACTTCCAACATGTTCAAATGGGGTCTATTCATCATTCAGAACATTAATCTTGAAGGAACAAAGGTCCAGTGCACAGGTTACCAAATTTGGAAAGATGTTCCTGAGCTGTCATGCTCGCTAGGCGAGCAGAATGGTTCGCCTAGCGAGCCCTAAAATAAGCCACCAGAGTCACCTGCGCCCAGAGGAAACTTCTTGAGCTATCATGCTCGCTAGGCGAGCAATCCTTCACTAGGCGAAGCCCACGCTTCCTCCTTCTCTCTAGCGAACCTTGACGATGTTGCTACTGGAATTGCTCGCTACCTGCTCGCTGGATGCTCGCCTAGTGAGTAATTGCTAGCTATGCTTTTATCCAAGTCTGGGAGTGTTCGCTGGAACATCGCTGAGTGCTCGCCTAGCGAGCCCTTCGCTACCTCACTCGCCTAGCGAGCTTGCTGATGTACCAAGATCATTTAACATTTTCATCATCAAGGAAGCTCCAAATGAATTTTTCTCATACATGATAGTTGTAAATCTTTGTCCCCCCTTTCCAAAAAGTCCTATTTCATGGTCATATGATGAATGGTTGAAGAGTTATGGTTCTTGAATGATGAAGTGTGCATAAAGGATTTAAAAAGGCATAACTTGAGGTTGACAAGTCCAATTGGTGTGGCTCTTTTTGCTATGGTTTTGTTTTGAGAGATACTTCAAAATGGCATGCAAAATGACCTATAATTTTGCATGATTCATTCAATGGTGCAAATCATTTTTCAAGCTTTCTTGCATGAAAAGTCAAAAGGACACAAGTTGACATCATAGAATATTCTCACATGCCAATCATTGGGAATTTATTCAGCATTGTTTTTTGGGCCAAATCCACCTTGGAATTTGAGCCCATGCATTCCCACATGTGTGGAAAAGTCATGCATGCACAAAATTACACTTTTGGAAAATGGCCATTAAACATCATTTTGTGTTATTTCTTTCATATAATCCTGATTAATCAAGTCTCAAGAGAAGATTAATGCATTAAACAAGGTTGTCCATGTGCAAATAAGGGGGGTATTTCCAAAAATAACAAAGATGATCATGGACTTGAAACTCTTTCATTTGAGCCCACCAAGCCACAAAAATGAGGGGATAAACTCTGAAAATATGATTAAGAAAAACCCTAATTCGTGCAGCCTCCATACACTCTAAAAAAACTCACTTTCCAAAAATCATCTCATACTTGATTCTCATCAAATCTCTCCATACATCCATGGAAAATGAAAACCAATAGCATATTCTTGATCTACACACTCTAAGGATCACGAATCACCCACATTTTGAGCCATTCCAAACAGTTTCTAATAGAGCTTTAATGGAGGTTGCTTCTTGAATCTCAAGATCTGGACCGTTTCAAGCATAACCAACGGTAGCAAACATTCATAGAAGTTCAAGGGAGGTATTCTGGAGCTTATCTCATCACCATACTGAAGTTTCGGAAGGCGCCATTTTCGATAATTCAAATTTCGACCCTCTTACTTTGCTCATTTTTTATGCCTAAATGAAACTACATGCTATGGTGATGATGTAGATGTGTTTACTTTTTAAAATGATGCAATATTGAGTGAGAAATCTTGATTTAAAGTTTTGATGTTCAAACTTGTTGGTTGTTATTTGAGAAATTGGTGAGGATCCATGAAAAACTAATAGGACTTTTGAGTTCCTACCGGCGTTACTGTTCATGGCCGGAGTTGTCTTGAGGAAGAAGACGATCCCATGGCCGTTGGTTCTTGTTGACTTTGTATTTTGATCCAAAGGCCCACATTTTTTCTGATTTTTGTTTTTATTTATTTTATTAATCACTTAAGTGACTTGTGTGACCAATTGACATTGTTGCATATGTGTCACATGCCATGTACATATTTCACCCAGTTTTATTTTATTTTTTAAAAATAGCAAAAACACTTAAATAATTCTGAAATTTTTTGTGAGTGGTCCCTGTTGAGTCCTTATTTTTTGGTACCATTGCCCAATTATTTCATTACACGTGGAATTTAATATGAATTTCTGATTGACTTACGTGCATTTTGGACCATTTGCATTCAAACCTTCATGAAATCCCATATTTTAACCATTCTAACCCAAGCTTTTGCACACACCATCCTCATACATGATACTAAGATGTGGTAACTGGTTTGGTTATTTTCTATGTCATTTTGCTAAGGTTTGACACATGAATTTAAATGTTGCATGTTTGGACGTGTTTTTGCATTCTCAATTTCTCGATTTTTGTCTTCATATCAAATGAATCTGGATACTCCTGATTTTTTGCATGATGTTTATATATGCTTAGTGGAACCTTGTGTTGAATTCCCATGAATTTAGGATACATTTTCAGTTTGATTTGGATTTTTGAAGTTGATGTTTGCATTTTAGTCCCTATTTTGATGCTTGCTTAGCATGAGGCACTTGTATCACTTCCTTTGAGTGTTGAAACCAATCCTTTTGCACATGTTTTAGTATGTATATAATGTCTTGATGTGTGGATCCTTGCCCCCTGACTTTGAGTTTTGATACCCTTTTGATGCATTTGTTTGACAAGAAGTTTAGGGCTCCTATCCTTGGTTGTTTTTGCAAACTTTTGCGAACTTTAATAGCATGATTCATGTGGTTACACTTTGATTCTGGTTTGGTGCCTTTTCACATGTGTTCTCCTATGTTATATGATGCTTCTATCAAGTCTTTGTGCATTTATTCATAATGAGCTCCTTTTTGCATTCATTTGAGCATGAAAGACGCATTAGAGTTTTATGATACACTTTGTTTGATTTTGATCCAAAAGTGATTCTATGCTTATGATATGAACTTGGAGGTTTGCATATTGATTACATAGCTCATTTGAAATGCTTATGATGTGCATACCTTGCTGCCATGTTCATTTTATCTTGACACATAATTGCATGAACTTGTCTATAATGTTTTTGTTGCATTTTGAGGTGCTTTGGACATGATTGACTTCCACTTTGCTAAGTTGGATTTAAATGACTTTTGATTGATGATTTAGGAGTCATTTGGTTCTGTTTGTGTGATTGATTGTCTAATCCTTGACCCTTGCCTCATGCCTTTACCTTTTATGACTCATTGTTGAAGTTGAAGCACTTTGAACTTGTATGTTGACTTATTTGACTTTGATGCATCTTTGGATGTTTAATGCTTTTGCTTTGATCTTATTGAGTTGAGTTCTTGAGGCACTTATTGAATTGATGTCACTTCTGACTTGGTGCTATTGTATCCTCCTTTCATCATTCATGTTTTGTTGTGACATGTTTTCTATTGCATCCGTGCACTGTTTACCTGACACTGTTGTTGCTATGTTTCTTCTGTTTGGTGCAACTCTTGATTGCACCCCATCTTGTTATTCTAACTTGTTTGTTGAGTTTTTGTGAGGGATCACATGACTCTTGAAGAGATAGCTTTCTTGGTATTCCACTTTATTTGTGGGATACCATTTGGAGATTTATTCTGATTGCTTTCCTGACTTGCTTTTCTTTGATGGTGTTAGCTTGAGAGATCTCTGGGTTTCTTGTTTCTTTAGTTGTTGTTACTTCGGATCTTTATCCATGTGGTAGATCTCTTGATCCCTTTTACATCTTTCCAGCATTTTACCGCTTTCTTAGCTGGAAGACCTCGATAGGAGGCAATGTTTTTGTGTGTTTACTTTTGTGCCCAAAGACCTCCAAGAGGAGGCATCAGTGCCAAAGACCTCCATGAAGAGGCAATTGACGGATAAAAGGGATTAGTAGTCAATCCCCCATTGTTCAGTGTGTCGTTCTTTATGCTCGCACCACGTGTCGATGCTTCAGAACAAAAGCCCAAGATCTTTTGTCCGGTCAGTCAGTGGAGAGGGTTTCATCTTTTTGAACCCCCACGCTTTGTCATGAGCTCACCCTGTCCAGGGTTAAGAGCTATGAGGTCTTATCCTCATTACCCTTTTGATCTGCTCACCCTGACGTTCAATGTCAGTGGTTAAGAGCCCATTTGATTACCTTTCCATGGCTTGTTTGTCGAGGTTGATATGACCCCTCTTGACTAAAGCCCTACCCATGTATGTTTGAGCCCCCTTGTTGGTGCGTTTACTTTATGCTATATGTTTTTGTGTGGTGTGATCGTCTCCCCATAGGACTGCTAGGCTTCGTATAGTCTCTCGTTTGCATGGCAATTAAGGTAGCACGGTTCCTTCGTCTAGGACTTCCTTTTTGCATGAGCATTCCTAAAACACAAACAAACTCTTTGATTTTCTTTTCTTAAGAACACGTTAACTCCTTCTACTACAGGTGAGTAAGTCTCCAAAGGTCGAGCATCCGATAGATTGCGCGGTAACGTCGTTCATCTAAAAAACACAAAAACAAACAAAAATATGTTAGCCGAGCTACGGTGCTCTGATTCTTAATCCTTCTCGAGATACGTATGCAGCAGGGTAGGGCCTGTGCGAGCAATAACTCTTTATTTTCCCTACTTTGATTTTCTCTCTTTCGCATCGCATATAGGACTTTTATACACACACTTTAGACATAAATAGCAAGTGTGGATCCTGTGGAGTACCACAGACGTGAAGGGGTGCGATAACCTTCCCTTCACGTAACCGGCCCCCTTACTCAGTTTTCTTTGGTTCGAGACTTTGTTTTATCCGTTCCCTCTTGGTTATGCAGTACTACCTTTCCCTCCTCTTGGGATAAAAGTACATAGCTGGCGACTCTACTCTTTTTTCCTCACCACTCTTTTTCGCGTTTGTACTTGGATCCGGGAAAATCCGGGGAGCGACACCTTTGACAGTATTAAAGAGTATTTGTCTAAGCCTCCGATTCTGTCTCCGCCTGTGGAAGGGAGACCATTGATTATGTATCTAACAGTTCTTGAAGACTCAATGGGTTGTGTCCTTGGTCAGCAAGACGAATCAGGAAAGAAAGAATACGCTATATACTACTTGAGTAAGAAGTTCACCGATTGTGAGTCTCGATACTCGATGCTTGAGAAAACATGTTGTGCTTTGGCTTGGGCTGCTAAGCGTTTACGCCAGTATATGTTGAATCATACGACTTGGTTGATATCCAAAATGGATCCGATCAAGTATGTCTTTGAGAAGTCTCATTTAACCGGGAGGATTGCCCATTGGCAGATGTTGTTATATGAGTATGATATTGAGTATCGAGCTCAGAAGGTTATAAAGGGTAGTATCTTAGCTGACCACTTGGCACATCAACCAATTGAGGATTATCAGTCAGTTCAGTATGACTTCCCAGATGAGGAAAGTCTGTATTTTAAAATGAAAGATTACGATGAGCCTACGCTCGATTAAAGGCCAGAGCCTGGTTTCCGTTGGAGCATGGTATTTGATGGCGCTGTGAATCAATATGGAAATGGTATTGGGGCAGTGATTATTACTCCTCAGGGCACACATTTTCCTTTTATAACAAGGCTAACTTTCAAATGCATGAATAATATGGCTGAGTATGAGGTTTGTATTATGAGATTGGAAGAATGTATTGATCTTAGGATCAAGCATCTTGATGTTTATGGTGATTCGGCCCTTGTTGTTAATCAGATTAAGGGTGAATGGGAGACGAATCAGCCTGGCCTCATCCCATATAGAGATTATGCGAGAAGGATTTTAACGTTCTTTACTGAAGTTGACTTCCATCATATTCCTCGAGATGAGAATCGGATGGCAGATGCTCTTGCTACACTTGCTTCAATGATTATGGTTAGACTTTGGAATGAAGTTCCCAATATCACCGTGATGCGCTTGGACAGACCAGCTCATGTATATGCAGTAGAGGAGGTGCAAGATGACAAGCCATGGTATTATGATATCAAGTGCTTTCTTCAGAGCCAGATTTACCCGCCTGGGGCATCTGTGAAAGATAGAAAGACCTTAAGGAAATTATCAGGCAGTTTCTACCTCAATGGCGATGTGCTTTATAAGAGAAATTCTGACATGGTTTTGCTCAGATGCGTGGATAGACACGAAGCAGACCTGTTAATGACTGAGGTCCATGAGGGTTCATTTGGTACTCATTCCAATGGACATGCCATGGCTAGAAAGATGTTGAGAGCAGGCTACTATTGGCTGACAATGGAGTCTGACTGCTGCAAATATGTGAAGAAATGCCATAAGTGTCAGATTTATGCGGATAGGATTCATATTCCCCTGACACTACTGAATATGATTTCATCACCATGGCCTTTCTCCGTGTGGGGAATTGACATGATTGGCATGATAGAGCCGAAAGCGTCCAACGGTCACAAATTTATTCTCGTAGCTATTGATTACTTCACCAAGTGGGTTGAAGCGACGTCATATGCAAATGTGACCAGGCAGGTGGTTGTGAAGTTTATCAAGAATCATCTCATATGCCGTTATGGTGTGTCGGATAAGATCATTACTGATAATGGATCTAACTTGAACAACAAGGTGATGAAAGAGCTGTGTAGCGAGTTCAAAATATCACATCATAATTCTTCCCCTTATAGACCCAAGATGAATGGGGCTATTGAAGCTGCTAATAAGAATATCAAGAAGATTATCCAGAAGATGGTTGTTACATACAAAGATTGGCATGAGATGCTGCCATTTGCTTTGCATGAATATCGCACATCTGTCCGCACTTCAACAGGGGCAACCCCTTTCTCTCTTGTCTACGGCATGGAGGCTGTATTCCCAATAGAGGTGGAGATCCCATCAATGAGAGTCTTGATGGAAGCCAAGTTGATTGATGCTGAATGGGTTTAGAGTCGTTATGACCAACTGAATTTGATAGAAGAGAAGAGATTGACTGCCATGTGCCATGGTCAATTATATCAGCAAAGGATGAAGAAAGCCTTTGATAAGAAGGTCAAGCCTCGTGTGTTCCGAGAAGGTGACCTCGTGCTCAAGAAAGTCTTGTCTTTCGTGCCCGATTCCAGGGGCAAGTGGACTCCAAACTATGAAGGTCCATATGTTGTTAAGAGAGCCTTTTCAGGCGGTGCTTTGATACTTATAAGTATGGATGGGGAAGATTTCACTCGTCCTGTGAATTCAGATGCAGTCAAGAAATACTTCGCCTAAAAATAAAAACAGAATAGCTCGCTAAGTTGAAAACTCAAAAGGGCGGCTTAGGCAAAAATGAGCGTCTCGGTGGATTGAAAACTCGAAAGAGCGATCCAGGCAAAAGTTAGAGACATAAAAAATTAATATGTATCCCGCTAGATTGAGCTCCTCACCCTGGGGCAATCTAGGCAAAAAATTAGGGATTTGGCAAGTAACTGCATCCTGACAAGACTTTGTTCTAGAAGCTGTCATCTGTCAAAGATTCTCGCTCAGTCATCATCAACCGAAGCTTCAAATACATCAGATTCAGAGTTGGTGGAGAAATGGTCATTATGTTCAATGTATCCCTTTTCCAATATATATCACCAATTTCAAATTTGTAAAGATCTATGGAGTGTCGCCATTTGCAGACTACCATCCCATCAAATAAATTTGAGCCCTTTATCCAATTCTTTTCACTCTTATTTGTTTCTTTTCAACAAATGTTTTGCATGTTTTAATTGAGAAAAGTCATTATTTTAAATAAATAAGTTTTTCATAATTTGTTTTTAAACAAAGTGAACATTCACAATGACGAAAGGATATTTGGGACGTCTTCAGTGCTCTCCCGAAGATGGCATGATTCCCAACAGGGTAAGACATTTGTTCATATTCCCGGCATGATTGTATCCCTTTCCTTCGGAGCCTGTTTGTGTTTCCCTCCCAAGCAGAGTGGTTGGTAAAGATATTCATCCTTCCTTCCTCAGCGGAGTGGGGTCCTTTCCTCCTCGGCAGATGTGATATCTTCGGTAGTACAATATATGATGGTGGCTCTGGAACTTCTTATTGGTGTTTGTTCCCCACAGAGTCCACCTTCCACTCTGATAATTTCCCCAGTAAGTTGCTTCTACGGCAGATTTTATCTATGTGTTGATCTTGTCCCCAGCTGGAGGGGCTGATGCTCATTCCCCTACAGGGATCTTTGTTTCCTGGTATCTCTTGCCCCTATCAGATTGGATGTTCTCCAGTAGGGCCTGGCTTTCTCTCTCGAGATGTAGTATCGGATGTTTGTTCATTGATTGTTGGACCTGTTTGTGTTAGATATGTCTGTTTTTTCAGCATTCATCATACATAAACCATGCATATATGCATATAATTTTGACATTCAAATATTCATGTCGCTTTATTTTCCATAAATACCTTTGTTTGTTGTCCCCTGCCATTCGGTGATACATATTTCACCAAGCAGATGTTTGTGTCTGATCTCCCCATGTAGAGTCAGCCCCATAAGTAGAAAGTGTTTATCCTTTCTTCCATATTCCCCACTGAGTTATGTCCTCATGGATGATGGTTGTTTCTGTGTCCTCCCAACACATATATTGGGATGAAGTTCCCCCTGAGTTATATGCTCATAAGGATGAGTTTTGTTTCATCGTGCCTCTCTAGTTTGTCCCTAGATTAGCTTTCTTGAGTTGTTTCCCTGTGTTTCCCCGTAGTTTAGACGAATGATTGCTCAGTAACCAGTAATTGTCCCTCTTTTCCCCGGCGAAGTCTGTGGCCTTTTACCCTCATACCGATAGTTATAAGTCCTATTTATGTGGTTCTCTACCCTTATAACGGTAGTCGAAATCCCATTGTTATCCCCTTGCAGAGTTAACCTTATTTTTTGTTCATCCTAACCGATGACGGTTACTCTTCCGTGGTTTTCTACCTGGTATTGGTAGATGTAATCCCCTCTTTGACGATTATCTTTATCCAATTAGTCGGTATTGAAAGTCCTTCACCTTTTGAGTATATCTCCCAGTAACCGGTGATATATCTCCCGGATCATTGCCTTTGTCAATGTATCCCCAGCGGGTCATCTTTCATTTACCGATTGTCGGTAATGATTATTTCTCCCTTTGATTTGGTCATCATTTTATACCTAGTATTCGGTATCCCGATGCTCTTTTCTTTTGGTCGATTTATCCTTCATTAACCCAGTAACTGGTTGTGGATAATCTTCCATGCGAGTATGTTATCTACATTCTGACGGTAATAGATAATATATCTCATGCGCTCTTTGGTCGAAGTCTTTTGTTCTTCCCCAATCGAGTAAGATTCGTATCCCCTTTTGCGGAGTTGAATGCCCATCCTGTAATTGAGTTTGCTTTTCAGCCCTCTTTTCAGATGATGAGTGTCTTGGAAATATTCTCCAATTCACGTTTGGTCGGTCACCTATTATATGCCCAGTAACCGGTATCCCTGGTGTTCCTTCCCTTCTGCTCCCTATTGTGACTTTTTGTCCCCTGTGGAGTCAGATTTCCTGAGTCGGAATCTACCTTTTTAGGTCTTCCTCAAATGATTTTGGATGTTTGATACCTCTCACCCTCATACCGGTCTTAGATATTCATTCTCCCTGAGCGTGTTGTTCTCTCACCCTTATAACGGTGTTTCGACCACATGTCGCCTTGAGCTTATTACCCAGTAACCGGTAATACCTCATCCTATTGTTTCCTCATATGAGTCCTGTTTGGACATCCCTCAGAGAAGTCCCTTAGTGGATTTTTCCCCATCTGAGTCCGGATTTTTATCCGAAGTATCCTTTGTGGATAGTTTTGCTGTATTGGCACATTCCCCAATACGCGCCTCTTTGAGTCAGCTCGAATCTTTCCATTGATTTATTTTCATGGAATTCTTCTCGTGTCTCTCACCAAACCTTAAGTCGTGACCTGCTCACACATTTTATTCCCTCTCTTATCCCCATAAAAATCCCTATAGTATCTGTCCCATTGAGTGTATTACTCATATGGATGATCAGTTTCTCCTGATTTCTTTTCTCTTTGTGGACACACATCTCCCCAGAGTATTATCTTTTGCGTACATACATTTTCATCATGAGGTCTCTTATGGACCAAAATTCGTCTCTTTGTTATTATTTAAGCCCATTCTACCTCGTCGAGACGAAGATTTTAACCTTCACTTCTCCGGCTAGAATGACCTTAAATAGGGGCATCTGTAAGACCCCAATTTTAACCCTAAGATCCCTCATGGCATCATAACATTGCACTTGCATTGCCTTAAGGATCATAAGCATCTTTGCTCCTTACCTTTGGGGTGGGGTCTCTTGTGAGTGGTTTGAGATCACCAAGCCTGCTTGAATTGTATATTATTTCTTTTCTTATTTTTACTAACCAAAAGCACAAAAATATGTCACTAACATCTCTTGTTTGTAGCTTGAGCAGTCACAAGGTCTAAAGCTTCTAGGAGATCCTATGTGCATTGATATGGCCAAGAGAATATGAAAGCAAGCATGGCAATGGTTCCCAAAGCTCTCATCCATCAAATGTGCCTCCCAAGTATCTCAATTCATCATTTTGATCAAAGCAAATCAAAGGGTTTGAGGTTTGTTCCCAAGGAAACCCTAATTCATCTGTGCATCAACTGTGCCTTACTCATGAAGCAACCTCAACCCATGGTCAAATACAATCAAGGGAAGTTCCTTAATTCATCATTTCATGCATATTTGAACTTATTTGAGTGTCCTCAATCATCAATTCAAAAAATATATGAGGTTTGGACTTGAGAAGTTGATCAGTCAATTCATCTGACTATTTTGAAATACATTGAGACCTAACTTTTTATGTGTTTTTAAAATGGAGATTACCCCAAAATAAAAAATGTTCTTAAGAACCATATGAACAACTTTCGTGTTCATCCAAAATTTATTTGAAGCTTGGAAGGTCATCATCCATTCCAAGACATTATAGGTCATTTTGACTGAAACCCTAATTTTGGGTCAACTTCCCAAGGACATAACTCCTTCATTTTTTATGATTTTTAGGTGAGATCAAATTAACTGGAAAGCTTAAGATGTCTACTTCAAATGTTATGTTGAGCAAAATTCTAAAATCGCAAAATAAATACATGTGATAATGCAAAACATTATAGGTTACTTTGGACCAAATGCATTGAAATGTGAAAAAGTCCAACTTCAAGTGCCCATAACTTCTTCATAAAAAATTCAAATGATGCAAAATTTAGGTCCAAATTGAGTGCCTTGAAAATATCTACAACTTTCATATGGAAGATTTTGTCATTTGGAGCTTGCATCAGTGAGACAGAAGGGTTTGAACTTTGGCCAATTTTGAAAATCTCACATATGCATGTTTTGCCTCCTACACTTCAAGTCCAATTTTCACTAATTTCCAAGGTCCAATTGGAGTTTTGATCAACATAACAATTGATCCTTATGCAATAGGCTTTCCAACCATTACTCATGAGGTGGTGTTCCTATTTTTAACATGGCATTTTCGAAGACTTGAATATTATAGTGCATTTTTGGAAAATCATTTCAATTGCCTTGCATGAGCTCATACAGTCCAATCTGCACGTCCATTTTGCTTGCATCATGCATTAGCTTTCATTTCCAAGTAGAATTGGGCCCTCCATGCGCCTGTACAGACCCATGCATGGAGGCCCTTTCCATCCATGCACATGATTTGTTCATGCAACTCAACCTTGCTCAGCTATAAATACATTGCTCATGCTCTTCAATTCTTCAACCTTAAGGCGCCCCAATTGCTGCTGAACTTAAATCCTAGCCATCAATAAAGGAACTAATCCATTTTTCTTCAAATTTTTCAGATCTGAATTTTGATTTCATTGACCAATTTTCAGATCTCAAAGTTCCTAAACCTTCTCTCCTTGATCCATAGTGTCTACTGTAAGCAAAAGCATCCAAAGATTGTGACTCAAAGCCTTGCAAATCAAAGGTTTACTTCAACTGATAATTGCTTCGAATCAACTTGTATAGTGCTCTATTTTCATTATTGTTGTGTGATCTGAAGTCCTCTGCATAGAGGCAACATTGCTATACTTTCAATTTTTGAAAATCATGAAGTTCATATGAACACCACAGAATTTCCACTTCTGATTTCTCTCAATATAGAGATCTAGAATGGAATTGAGTTACCATTTGGTTACCACTTCTGGATCGTGAATTTGGTTACCATTTGGTTACCATTTTTATTTCTGCAACTTTGAGCATGGCCGGAAGTTGGCCGGAGAAGACGGTGGCGCTGGTCACCATCTGGTCTCCAGATTCAATCAGATTTGTCCATTGCCTTTTCCAGATTGAATCTCACGCGTCCAATGTTATGACCTTTTTTATGGTTGTGTGTATCTCATTGACCTTGGTGTTTGGTGGACGCGCGCATGTGGACTGTCTGATGTGTCAGCTCAATTAATGAGCTTGGATCCAACGCTCCACATTTTTTCCTTATTTCTATTTTCTGATTTTATTTTCCTTTTATTATTTTAATTCCATTTCACTTCAAAAATTCATATCTCGCTCATTATTGATCCAAAAATTATGGGACCAATTTCATTCTTCTCCTTTTAATTTCTACTTTCTAAAAATGATTTTTAGTATTTTTTATTTTTTCATTTGATATTTTTTAGTAATTTTCTCTTTTCTGATTATTTTTAATTCATTTAAAATAGTTTTTGATATTCAAAAAATACAAAAAATAATTTTCCAACCTCTTTGAATAATGATAGATCTATGAAAAATATTCTCATCAATTTATTAATTGATTTGAAATTTATTTGAGATTTTAATTCAATTAGGTTATTTTTATGCATTTTTAATTGATTTAAAATAGTTTTTGACTTCTAAAAATGCTGAAATTTTTTGTCAAACTTTGTTTGACCTTGTTGAACTTGGGATAATTCACTTGGACTTTTCAAAGTTGATTTGTGAGTTTGAAGTTTGACCTTTCTTTATTATTTTAATTCAAGTTTTATTTTAATATTGAAAAATACCAAAAATATTTTATTTGTTTCTTGACTTCTAATCTTCATCTTACTTTTGTTTACCATTGTTTGACCTTGATCTTCTCTATCTTTGATCAATGCTTGTTGATTAATACATACCATTTCCATTAATGTACCTTAATACTTCATCTTTTTCGTCTTCTTATTCTTTTTTTCTTTTTTGATCAATGAGTTAAAGATTGGTGGTTAGCATTGATACATGGAGGTTTAATCTTCCTTGATTCAAATCTAATTCATCTTGATCATGGATCAAGTGAATGGCTTTGCATTAAGGATATGTTGCTTCCTAAATCATGCAAAGAACCTAAATCATTATAAGATCATTTCTCATCTTCTTTTTGGCATGGCAAGTTGTTGGAGTTTGTTTCATTAATCAAGACCTCTAACTTGTGTTGTCGCCTACATTATTATTGACCGGCCTCAAATAGTTGTGACTTCTACATAAGTCCAATTATGATTGCTTAACATAGCGCTAAATTGCCTTATGGCACACTAACTATTAACACTAACCATTAACCATTAACATTTACTTCTTGCACTTTACATTTATGCAATTTACTATTCTTGTACATATTATTCATTTTCTTTTTCCTTTGCTCATTTGAGCACATGTTTATGTTAATGCAATTTGCCTTTTGCTCACTTGAGCACATAATTGTGTATATATTATTGTGCTTATGTTTTTTTTATTGTTGTGGACCAAATGCAAAGAAATGGACAAATGGACTTAGTTTCTAGGACATTCCCTATGCAAAATTGGAGTAAAAGGACCTTAATGTTGAAGATGGATTAGAAGGACCAAACCTCTAAACTTACTCTTGTTCATTCTTGATTTACTTCATAGAACTTTTTGATGTGTGTGCTTTTGTGCTAGGGGATCCTATGTGAGCCAAATTGAAGAACCATTACCATGTTCATCCAAAGTGAAAGATACAAGAGACATTGGGGATCTTCTAAGAGCTTGTTTGATTATGTTGATTGCTTGAGATTACACTTATTTTGCTTACATATTCCAAAGGATGGGAGCTACTTGGATCATCAATATGATCTCAAGAGAGGAACTCCATTTGTGGTTTTGTTTCTTATCCCTCATCTCTTGTATGATTAGGAATTTAGTCATTCTTCTTCTTCCCTCCACTTTAACCCAAGCCAAAACTTTTGTGAAAACATTTAACACTTATTTTCAAACATTAGAAACCTAAGCCTTATGCTTTTGATTTTCCAACTTCTTTTCATAACACTTGTTTTGAATTGAATCTTTAAGTCAACTTTGACCATACTTTGTAATTACTTTTCACTGGTAAATATAACCCATTCAAATACTTTTTGTGGTTTCAATGGCCACTTTCTTAAATCAAACTTTTTCATAACCTTTAGCTATTAGGTTTGAGTTATCCTTGAGGTAGATGTGATACTCACCTATATCCTTAGTGATGGACAATGAGTCTTCCATGCTTATTATAGGGTTAACCCCTCGCTAGCATGTTGAAGCTATCCTCACATGGTGGATTTGTGGTTTTAGATTGAGTTTTCTCCCTTAGATAACAAAAGACCTTAAGGCTTTTGGACCAATCAATTCACCAACTCATTTTTGAGATTTTTACCCCGAACTACGAGGTTTTAATCCTAATCTTTTTAAGATGGTACGTAGGCAATGGGTTTATCCATCCAACACAAATTGTAAATAACTTGTATATTCTCTTCTCATCTCTTCAATCATGTTTGCACAAATAAATTTTCACAAAATACCAACCTTACAACAAATGTGAAAAGGGCTCCCTAGGAGTACCTAGGATGTTTTGGGTGCTTAAAACCTTCCCATTGCATAACCAACCCCCTTACCCCGATCTTTGACATTTTTACTAGTTTTTTATTCGATAAAACTTTTAGGTTTTTATTCGCTTTCTAACCATTCCTTTGGATAAATAGAAGTGCAGTGGCGACTCGACTTGTATGGATTGCCTTGGATTTAGTCAATATCTTTAATGGTAACGAATACCCCGCTAAACTAACCTAATTCCATACTAGGATTACATGCTGAAGCTACTCCCAAAATTCGATAAAGTCACCTTCTCTCATATTCCTCGAGAAGAGAATCAGATGGTAGATGCCTTAGCAACCTTGGCTTCCATGTACAAATTAATATGGCCCAACCATCAGCCTCACATTGAAATTAGGAGTTTTGACGAACCTGCACATATCCTGACGACAGCAGAAGAGCCAGATGGTAAACCCTGGTTCTTTGACATCAAACAGTATTTGGAGAAGCGGGAATATCCGGCAGAGGCTTCCAGCCTTGACAAAAGGACCCTCCGGAGGTTGGCATCAAAGTTCCTCTTGAATGGTGAGGTGTTGTACAAACAGAATTACGATATGGTTTTGTTGAGGTGTGTGGACAAACATGAAGCTGATTAGCTTATGAAGGACATACACGAAGGGTCCTTTGGTACGCATGCAAATGGGCACGCCATGGCAAAGAAAATCCTAAGGGTAGGTTCCTACTGGTTAACGATGGAAGCCAACTGTTATCATTACACCAGAGCATGCTATAAATGCCAAATCTATGCTGACAAGATACATGTACCGCCTACCCCGCTGAACATTATAGCATCACCTTGGCCTTTCTCTATGTGGGGCATCGACATGATTGGAATGATAGAACCCAAATCATCAAATGGACACAAAGTTATCTTGGTGGCCATAGATTACTTTACCAAATGGGTGGAAGTCGCATCTTATGTGAATGTCACGAAGCACGTAGTCGCCCGTTTCTTAAAAAATAACATCATATGTCGATATGGGATTCCCAACAAAATCATCACTGATAATGGGTCCAATCTCAACAACAAAACCATGGACGAGTTATGCACAACGTTCAAGATCGAGCATCACCACTCATCACCCTATCGACCTAAGATGAATGGGGTTGTTGAAGCTGCGAATAAAAATATCAAGAAAATCATACAAAAGATGGTTATCACGTACAAGGATTGGCATGAGATGTTACCTTTTGCGTTACATAGCTATTGCACGTAGGTACGGACTTCAACAGGGGCAACCCATTATTCCTTGGTATATGGCATGGACGCAGTTCTCCCTATAGAAGTGGAGATCCCCTCGATGAGAGTCTTGATGGAGGCTAAGCTAGACGAGGCAGAATGGGTTCAATCAAGGTACGACGACCTCAACCCTATTGAGGAGAAACACTTGAAAGCGTTAGGTCACGGCCAACTCTATCAGAGGCGTCTTAAGAAGGCATTCAACAAGAAAGTTCGTCCCAGGGTATTTCAAGAAGGGGACTTGGTGCTGAAGAAAATTTTGCCCATTCACAAGGACTCTAGAGGGAAATGGACACCAAATTATGAAGGTCCATTTGTGGTGGTTAGAGCCTTTCCCGGAGGTGCTCTAATCTTAGCAACTATGGACGGTGATGAGTTGCCACTTCCCACTAATACTGATGCTGTTAAAAAGTACTTTGCCTAAAAAAGTGGAATAATATAAGGCGCTAAATCGAAAACCTGAAAGGGAGATTTAGGCAAAAATGGCTATCCCGGTGGATTGAAAACCCGAAAGGGTGATCCAGGAAAAAATTAGGGATAAAAATAAAAGAATTGACCCGCTGAGTTGAAAACCCAAAAGGGCGGCTCAGGTAAAAATGGGTATCCTGGTGGATCGAAAACCTGAAAGGGTGGTCCAGGAAAATGTTAGGGATTAATTCCAAGGCAAAGAGCTGTACTTTCAGGGGTCTAACATATCCCTCGAAGACAAAGAATTAATCTACCTCACTTTTCAAAAGCAAGGTGCTTGGACTATCAAAGACATAAGGATCACAGCAGTGTGGAAACTCAATAAGACCTTAATTTTCATTGCCATTTTGTTTCTATGCACAACAATTACCTCATTAAGGAATTGCATCTTTATGTAAAATCGCACATTTAAGGGTCAAATCAATAAAAGAGAAATTTTCTCAACAAAAGTTGTGCCCAAATTATTTTTGTATTTTATCTGTTTGTTTGCAAAGCAACTTTATTTTTGATAAACATCACTCTTAAAATAATGGAGAAAATAAAACACATGTTTGAACAAAGTGATAAAATTGCTTTTGAAACAGTAAACGGACAAATCCCCTAGTCTCCATGTTCGTTCTTGTTTTTCATAGGGGTGTAGGACTATTTGCAGACACCAATGTTCCTTTCAACCACTAATTCACGCCTCTCATAAATGTACTCATGGTATAGCCCAAACCGGGGCAAGGCTCCATTGCATTTCCAACAAAGACATTAATAAATCATGGATGGAGTATCGCGTGTTGAGAAGTCTGAACCCTTCAGTGACTTGGAGCAACCCAAATATATTCCCCAAATCACCTAGTGGGGCATCAAAGCTTGACCTTCATTGGTCACCTCAATAACAAAAGTCCACACTAGTGGCATCATTCCTCAAAGCAAAAACGCCTTAACCGGGGCATATCCCAATTACCCATTTGCATACCCACATATATCACATGCGCCATGTACGTCAATTACATACATAATCTTCCTACAAAATAGGAAAACTTACCAAGAAATAATCATACCAATCATTGGCATACATATGCATAGCCTTATACGATTCGCATTCCTACATACACGTTCTAAATATCCCCAGCAATTGCATACTGGCATACATCTCATGCATCATCCCATGCATGGTATTCCCACCCAAAGTGGAACATCATACAAAAATCAAACATAAAATATTAGGATCCAGGATCATTCATGTATATCTTAGACATTCCTCATTTCTAAATAAAGTTATTTCCCTGCATGTGCTCGTGGAAGTATTTCTCAGCAAACCATTTTTCAACTTTAGGATTAATAATGATATTCCCAGCATTTTCTTTGCTATCATTGCTCCCCAAGCAGAGGTTACCCTAAAAAGTCTCTTCTGAGCTTTTCCCCTGCAGAGAATTTCTAGTAAATCTCCCTCAAAGGGAGTCTTTTCTAAAAATTCCCCCAACAAACGAATATTCGAGATACTGCTTCATTTATCTGAAGAATCTCATTTCTCTGTTTGAGATACTGCTTCATTTATCTGAAGAATCTCATTTCTCTGTTTGAGATACTACTTCATCAATTTGAAGAATCTCATTTGTTTTCAGAGATACTACTCTAAGTATCCTCGAAGAGTCTTAGATTCAATTAAGACATCTTTCCCTTGCTGGAATATCTTAATTTTATCAGATAAGATGCTGTTTCGACTCGATACAGAGAATCTCATTTTTACTGTTTGAGATATTGCTTCATCAATACGAAGAGTCTCATTTCAGATTTTTTTAGAGATACTGCTCTAATATCCTCGAAGAGTCTCAGATTCAATTAAGGTATCTTTCCCTTGCGGGAATATCTTAGTTCTATTAGATAAGATGCTGCTTCGACTCGATACAGAGAATCTCATTTTTACTGTTTGAGATGCTGCTTCATCAATATGAAGAGTCTCATTTCAGATTTCTTTAGAGATACTGCTCTAATATCCTCGGAGAGTCTTAGATTCAATTAAGGTATTTTTCCCTTGCTGGAATATCTTAATTCCATCAGATAAGATGTTGCTTCGACTCGATACAGAGAATCTCATTTTTACTGTTTGAGATACTACTTCATCAATATGAAGAGTCTCATTTCAGGTTTTTTTAGAGATACTGCTTTAATATCCTCGAAGAGTCTTAGACTCAATTAAGGTATCTTTCCCTTGTTGTAACATCTTAATTCTATCATATAAGATGCTGCTTCGACTCGATACAGAGAATCTCATTTTTACTGTTTGAGATGCTGCTTCATCAATATGAAGAGTCTCATTTCAGATTTTTTTAGAGATACTTCTCTAACTATCCCCGGAGAGTCTTAGATTCAATTAAGGTATCTTTCCCTTGCTGGAACATCTTAATTCTATCATATAAGATGCTGCTTCGACTCAATACAGAGAATCTCATTTTTATTGTTTGATATGTTGCTTCATCAATATGAAGAGTCTCATTTCAGGTTTTTTTTAGAGATACTGCTCTAATATCCTCGGAGAGTCTTAGACTCAATTAAGGTATCTTTCCCTTGCTGGAACATGTTAATTCTATCATATAAGATGCTGCTTCGACTCGATACAGAGAATCTCACTTTTACTGTTGAGATGCTGCTTCATCAATATGAAGAGTCTCGTGCCAGATTTTCTTTATACTACTCTAGCATCCTGGAAAGATCTTGATGTTTAGCTAGGGATGTCATTTCAATACTAACATATCTCGACTATGACGTCCAAGATACTGTTCTGACGACTCCCAGAAAGTCTTGGTTGTTCCGTTTTACTTTAGGATAATGTCTTTTACTATTTCTCACTGAATTTTCTTCCTTGCATTTTCTAGGACAAAATTTGGATCTTTTTGTATTTAATTATCTCCCACCGTGAATGTACGAAGACTACTGTCATTCTTACTTTCCGGTTTGAGGTAATTAAATAGGGGCAGCTGTCATACTCCAATTTTGTTTGGGTAAGAAAAATCTTTCACTAGTATTCACCACCAGATGATATAAGGCATAAACTCTATCTTAGGGTTTCTCAGCCCTAAGCTACTCCAAACTCCCCATCATTTCTAAAGACATTTTCAATACTCACATGATTATTCTAAAGAAAACCCTCAGTGACATCAAATTTTCAATAAATCTTTCAGTGACATTTCATTTGTTAAGTTCTTGTACTTGACTCAAGAAAAAACATTTGTTGCGTTTGTCTCTTATTGCTGTTACTAAAGCATGGGATGGTATGCGCATTTTTGGGATTTATTGGTTAAAAGTCCCATTTTTTGGTTTATCCATAAAGACTTGTTGGTTTAGAAAAGCCCACGTCTGTCAATATGTTGCAAGTCAAAGTGTGGTTCAAATCTCTTTTACGTTACTATTCCAGAGTCCATTTTCTTATTAGTAAATATTAAGAGCCATGTTATTTTTTTCATATCGCAAATATTTATGCCAAAATTCTAAGTCCTTCATAGGTCCCTAAATTAAAGTTGCATCTTTTGAAACATGTATATGTTTGATTCAATCTAAGGTCAATTGTTGGAAGGGACTATGGTGATGGACAACGTTTTAAGGTTCATTTTGGTTGAAATTGAACTTCTAATGCTTATGGTATGTGTTGTTCCTTTAATGATTATTTAAGCCAATAATAAACATAACTAAGGGGCAACCATTTGTGAAAGTCCATTTTTATTGGATTGTGGCCCAAACCGTTTTCAGAATGAGATAAAGACTTAAGCACTTTGATTGATTAAACACAAATAAGGTTTTAAGATTAGAACCATACATATGTTACAAGCAATCCAAAAGGCATTATACATAATTATCCAAAAAAAAGTCCAAAGTTACATCTTAATGACTAAACTTGAAAAAGCAAAGCTGCTGCAAATCCAGCAGATTGAAGATAAAACTTTCGAAAGCCATTGCCAAAACCGTCTTTTGGAATGAAGCGCCCCAAAATTCAACCTCCTCCTAAAGCTGGCGTAGACTTCTTTCTTCAATTAAGGTCACTTCATTTGTGTGACCTGTAAAAAATCAACTCAAGATTAAAAGCCTTATCAATAAGCACTTAAAAAGCTGGAAAATAATTGATAAATTGATCAGTTTAAGGCTTTGCACAGAGAACCAACGTGAACACCCAAAAAGGTATTTCGTAACCAGTTTAAACAACAACAAATCCACAAAAATCAAACCCCACGAAATCTGGGATGAAAATGTAAACCTGACAAATTATTTTAAGACTTAACAAACTCATCATGAAAAAGAACATATATACCCAGAGAACAAAACATGAGAACGGGGACGATGGAAAATCAAAAAGAGAAGAAATCAACAATAATTTTTCATTTTAGCACAACCACATAGCATTCAGAGAGAAGAAAACAGAGGAAGGCAAAGAGAGTTTAGAGAAAAGGAAAACTTATTTGAGTTTCGCCGGAGGAGACGTCGCCGTCGAACCACTGTCGAACCAAGTAGCTTTCCTCTCCCTTTTTGCTTAAATTTTGTACGCCATCTCATTCGTCCTTGTGCACTGAGTAAAACCCCCTTCGTAATTTCTTTGAATTGCAACTGTTGAAGGTCTAATTTCAAAATTAGGGTTTAGGTTTAAACTGTTTGTTTGTTGTTGTTTAGGTTTCGATTTGTTGTTAGAGCGAATTAGGGTTTTTGTTGGTTGCGTGAGAGATCATTTAGGTTAAGGTTGAAGTTTTTATTTTCTTTTGAGCGCCGATCCGGCCATTTGAGGAGGATTTGTGAAGAACCGAGGCCGAATTTAGATTCTCCGGCCAAAAATAGGGTGGGTCGGTGTTTAGGTTTTAGTGGTTTGGGTTTGGTTTCTCCGGAGAAGAAGGTGGCGTCGCCGCTGTTGTCCGGTAACTACCGTCTTCCCCGGTAGGTGATGACGGAGAGGAAGGATGAGAGTTGCAGACCAACTCTGGACTCTGAATTTAAGAGAGAGAAAGCTAATTAGAAAATGAAATATTTTATTCCATTTTCGTTCTTAAATGGATATTTTGGGTGGGCGCATGTGCGCCAAGTGGCTTCCTCTCGGAAGGCCACGTCTGGGTTGACCTTGGTCAACCATGCAATCCTGTGTGGACTCCCCCACAATCCCTTATCATGCATCGCTATCAGATCTCACCATTCCATTAGACCAAGTCAGACTTCTTGATCTGACGGTCCCAGGCACCCCCACGAAGTCAACACAGTTGACCAGGCCTTAAGGGCCCTGTTTGTTTCGTTTTGGGCCAGTTCAACCTGGGCCCATACTTATTTTTCTAATAAAACCCCCTTCATTATTCTGTAATGCGGCCAAATTTGGGCTTTTCTCACTATTAGCCCATTTTCCTTTTATTTTTTTGCTTGTTCATTTATTTTCTTTATTTCATTTTTTATATATACATATAAAATATATATTGGAGTATTATTGCTATAAAAAATATTTTATTTTTTATTTTTTTTACTCAACTTTTATTTTAAATGCTTTACTTGTTAATTGAAAATTAATCATTGTTTCAAGTTATAGAATTTGTTTAAGATATCATCCTGAATGTGTTTGATACGAGTTATCTTACTCGACTATCCGAGTATTCGTCACCCATTCAAAACCCCTTAATCATTATCAAATCCTTTCTATAATTAAGGATGAAAAAGAAAGTGGTCTAGAGTCTTCTATTCCCTTTCCCGACTGTTAGGATATGAGTTGTCTTACTCGACCATCCGAGTAATCGTCATCCAACCAAAATATCTCAACACAACCAATCTATCTTTTCTCTCCCTCGTGCAATCGAAACCAATCAAAACACCGAACATATTAATCCAACTTGTCACCCCCGTGTGACCAAAACTATTTTCAGAAAGAACACCATTTAATCCTTTCTAATGCGTATAACAAACTAGTGCTTAAGCCTCCGCCGAGAGTAGACAAGCCAACGTTTAGGCTTTAGAACGCGATCTAAACAGTTGTTCACTAAAAGACACCAACCAACCGTAGTTCCCCGAACTACGAATGCTCTGATTTCCTTATTGCGCTATAAGGATACGTAGGCACGAGATTGCGAGATTTTGGCGAGCACACTAATAGAAAACCTCCCTTTCCCCTCTTCTGAGGTTTCCATCCATCTTTTTTCAATACTCTAATTACTCGAATAAAAAAAACAACATAAGCTAACACTCAAATCGAAAAATTGAACTAAAAGGTTCCCGTTGAGTACAACGGACGTGAGGGGTGCTAATACCTTCCCCTTGCGTAATCAACTCCCGAACCCGAATATGGTTGCGACGACCATTATTCTGTTTTTCAAAGGTTTTATCGATATTTTCCTATTCCTTCATTGGGATAAATAAAGTTCGGTGGCGACTCTGTTAGAACATAATTTTTTCCGCGACCATCGCGAGGAATCGTATTTTTCGAGATACGACACATCACTTCATGCAACAATTTGAGCTTTTGCGATGAAGAACTCCCTGAGGAGGGAAGAAATCACAATATGGCTTTGCACATCTCTCTGAATTGCAAGGAAGATGCTTTGTTAAACATTCTAGTTGGCATTGGGTCGTCACTCAATGTGCTTCCAAAGTCAACATTGTCAAAGTTATCGTATCAAGGAGATCCCATGAGGTACAGTGGAGTAATTGTCAAAGCCTTTGATGGCTCGCGCAAGACAGTCATTGGAGAAGTGGACCTTCCAGTCAAGATAGATCTGAGTGATTTTCAGATTATTTTCCAAGTATGGATATTCACCCGGCCTACAGCTGTTTGTTGGGAAGGCCATGGATTCATTAAGCAGGAGCCGTTACTTCCACTTTGCATCAGAAGCTCAAATTTGTCAAAAATGGAAAGTTGGTGATTGTGGGAGGTGAGAAAGCGTTGTTGGTTAGCCATCTGTCATCTTTCTCATATGTAGAAGCTAAGGATGAGGTTGGAACTCCGTTTCAAGCCTTATCTATTGCTGCTGAGAAGAGAGTTGGGGCACCTATGTCCTCTCTGAAAGATGCGCAGAAGATTGTTGAGGAAGGTCCTGTTGATCAGTGGGGGCGCGTGGTAGAAGTCTCCGAGAACAAAGGAAGAACTGGTTTGGGGTTCCAGAAGGGCTTGTCAACCGTTAGATCTGAAGAGATGCAACTCAGTTTCCATAGAGGAGGGTTCATTAATGGGAATGAACAACACTTAGTTGTCGTGCTAGAGAACAATGAAGAGGAAGACTTCACCAACTTTGTGACACATGGACAAACATGTAACAATTGGACTGCTGTTGATATTCCTGTTATTTTGCATCGATCTAAGTAATTTACTTTTTTATATTTTAAAATCCTTCTCCTATGCCTAAGGGAGAAGTGAATATTGTTTGGGCATGTTAAATTGATCATCAATAAAATTAATTCTATTCATCCACATCTTTGATGTTTGTTTTTACTTTTTGCTTTATTATGAAAATGGTAATAATAAAAAACATAAATAAACAATATAATTGTCCATCTGCATAATATTTGGTCACAAATTCATTTCTCTAAAATCAAAATATCAAATCATTATGCAGGTTGGCTCCTAACCCCATCGAATACAATGATCCTTCTCCTTCTCCAAATTTTGAATTTCATGTGTTTGAAGTCGATGAGGAAAGTGATGTAGAAGTGAGTGATGAATTGTCTCATCTTCTCGAGCAAGATGAAAAGATTATTCAACCGTTCGAATAGCAGATTGAGCTAGTCAATTTTGGTTCCGAAGATGATGTGAAGGAAGTCAAGATTGGGTCTCGACTGCGTCGAGATGCTAAGAAGGGGTTGATTGATCTTCTTTGAGAGTATTCATATGTGTTTGCTTGGTCCTATCAAGACATGCTTGGTTTGGATTATGATATTATGGAGCATAGATTTCCGTTGAAGCCAGAATGCCCGCCACTCAAGCAGAAGTTGAGAAGAACGCATCCTGATATGGCCGTAAAGATCAAAGAGGAAGTTCAGAAGCAGATTGATGTCGATTTCCTTGTGACTGCTGAGTATCCGTAATGGGTGGCCAACATTGTGCCAGTGCCAAAGAAAGATGGAAAAGTCCGCATGTGCGTTGATTATAGAGATTTGAATAAAGCCAGTCCGAAAGATGATTTCCCTGTGCCACACATTGATATGTTGGTAGATAATACTGCTAAATTCAAAGTCTTTTCGTTTATGGATGGATTTACCGGATATAATCAGATTAAGATGGCACCCAAGGATATGGATAATACCACATTCATTACACCCTGGGGAACATTCTGTTATAGAGTGATGCCCTTCGGTCTAAAGAATGCTAGTGCAACTTACCAGAGAGCAATGACTACCCTTTTTCATGATATGATGCATAAAGAGATTGAAGTTTATGTCAATGACATGATTGCTAAATCAATTGATGAAGAGGAACATGTTAAGCATTTGTTGAAGCTATTCCAGCATTTGAGGAAGTATAAACTCCGCTTGAATCCCAATAAGTGTACTTTTGGTGTTCATTCTGGTAAGTTGTTGACTTTATTGTCAACGAGAAGGGTATTGAAGTTGATCCTGCCAAGGTCAAAGCAAGTCAGAGGTTTTCTCGGCCGCTTGAATTATATTTCCAGATTCATTTCCCACATGACTGCCACATGTGCACCTATATTCAAGCTTCTTCGGAAAAATCAGTCTTGTGATTGGACAGAAGACTGCCAGAAAGCATTTGATAGTATTAAGGAGTATCTACTTGAGCCTCCGATTTTGTCTCCACCTGTTGAAGGAAGACCGTTGATCATATATTTGACTATGCTAGAAGATAGTATGAGTTGTGTTATTGGGCAGCAAGATGAGATTGGGAAGAAAGAATTTGCAAATTACTACCTCAGTAAGAAATTCACTGACTGTGAGACTCGGTATTCAATGCTTGAGAAGACTTGTTGCGCATTGGCTTGGGCTGCTAAGCGTCTGCGTCAATATATGTTGAATCATACCACTTGGTTGATATCTAAAATGGATCCAATCAAGTATATCTTTGAGAAGCCTGCTTTAACTGGGAGGATTTCCCGTTGGCATATGTTGTTATCAGAATATGATATTGAATAACGATCTCAAAAAGTAACCAAAGGTAGTATCTTGGCTGACCATTTGGCTCACCAACCAATTGAATATTATCAGTCAGTGCAGTATGATTATCAATCATTGCTAGAAGAAGGGCCAGAACCTGGTTCCCGTTGGGGCATGGTATTTGATGGAGTTGTTAATTAATATGGAAATGGCATTGGGTTAATGATTATTACTCCTCAAGGAACGCATCTACCATTTACAGCTAGATTGACTTTCAAGTGTACAAACAACATGGCAGAGTATGAAGCCTGCATTATGGGGCTTGAAGAGGCCATGAATCTCATAATCAAGTATTTTGATGTCTTCGATGATTCAACTTTGCTTGTAAATCAAATCAAAGGAGAATGTGAGACAAATAAACTCGGTTTAATACCATATAGAGATTATGCGAGGAGGATTTCAACTTTCTTTACAAAGGTTGAATTTCATCATGTCCCTCGAGATAAAAACCGGATGGCAGACGCTCTTGCAACGTTGGCATCAATGATTGTAGTGAAGTATTGGAATGAAGTTACCAATTTATATGTGATGCATCTTGATAGGCCAACTCATGTGTTTGTTGTTGAGAAGATCAAAGATGAGAAGCTGTGGTATTACGAAATCAAATGTTTCCTCCAAAGTCAGATTTACCCGCCTGGGGCATCTTTGAAAGATAAGAAGACTTTGAGAAGATTAGCCGGTAATTTCTACTTGAATGGTGATGTATTGTACAAGATAAACTTTGACATGGTTTTTCTCAGATGCGTGGATAGACACGAAGCAGACTTGTTGATGACTGAAGTGCATGAAGGTTCCTTTGGTACTCATTCCAATGGACATGCAATGGCGAAGAAGATGCTGCGAGCAGGTTACTGTTGGCTGACAATGGAATCTGACTGTTGCAAGTTTGTGAAGAAATGCCATAAGTGTCAAATCTATACTGATAAGATTCATGTTCCTCCGACACTATTGAATGTTATTTCTTCCCCATGGCCCTTCTCCATGTGGGGAATTGATATGATTGGGATGATTGAGCCCAAAGCTTCGAATGGACATCGTTTCATTTTGGTGGCAAAAGATTACTTCACAAAACGGGTTGAAGCGGCATCATTTGCAAATGTAACCAAGCAAGTTATTGTAAGGTTTATCAAGAATCAGATTATATGTCGTTATGGTGTGCCAAGTAAGATCATTACTGATAATTGATCGAACTTGAATAACAATATGGTGGAAGCTCTTTGCAAAGATTTCAAGATTGCACATCATAATTCTTTTCCCTACAGACCCAAGATGAATGGTGTTGTTGAAGCTGCGAATAAGAACATCAAGAATATTATTCAGAAGATGGTTGTCACATATAAGGATTGGCATGAGATGCTCCCGTTTGCTTTACATGGGTATCGTACATTTGTCCGTACTTCAACAGGGGCAACCCCTTTCTCTCTTGTATATGGTATGGAAGCAGTGCTCCCCGTAGAGGTTGAGATTCCTTCGTTGTGTGTGCTTATGGAAGCCAAGTTAACTGAAGTTGAATCGTGTCAGACCAGGTTTGACCAGTTAAATATGATTGAATAGAAGAGGTTAACTGCCATGTGTCATGGTCAGTTGTATCAGCAAAGAATGAAGAAAGCTTTTGATAAGAAGGTCAAACCTCGTGTGTTCAGAGAAGGTGACCTTGTGCTCAAAAATATTTTATCGTTCAAGCCAGATTCTAAAGGAAAATGGACTCCCAATTATGAAGGCCCATATGTTGTCAAGAGAGTCTTTTCAGGTGGTGCATTGATTCTTACAACTATGGATGGTGAAGAGTTCACTCGTCCTGTGAATGCAAATGCAGTCAAGAAATACTTCGCTTAAAAAGAAAAGAACAACTCGCTAAGTTGAAAACCCGAAAGGGGGCTTAGGCAAAAATTAGAGACATAGAAACATAAATGATTTCCCGATAAGTTCAGTATCCTACTCTGGGGCAACTTATGAAAAAATTAGGGATTATGGCAAGTAACTGCATTCTGCTGATCTTCAGTGACTTTGAAGACTTGTTTGAGCATAAGGGTTGACGTCGGTTCATCTCTAGCAGCGGTCAAGAGTACAGTGGATATCAAGATTTGGTAGAAGGATTAAGGATCATTTGTATTCAATGTAACCCTTTTCCATGTAAATTACCATTTTCAAATTTGTAAAATCTATGGAGTCTTGTCATTTACAGACTACCATTCCAATAAATAAAGTTGAGCTTTTATCCAATTGTTTCTACTCTTATTTACTTTAGCCAATAGTTTTAAATTTTTATTATGATCATTTTGAAATTAAATTTTTTAATCAAAATCAAATTTTCTTAAATATATAAAAGTAAGTAACAGTAATATCAACAACATTTCAGTGAGAAGCAAGTTCTTAAGTGCGAAGCATCTGAGGTTCCCCAAGCAGTTAACTCTTCGGGTATCTCTAGATATCAGTATTGTTTCAGTTCCTCGGCGGACTATTTGATCCCCGGTAGAGCTTATTTCTTTTTCCCAATTGAGTTGATTGATTCAAATCCCCAGCGACGCGTCCCGGTCCTCAACAGAGTTTTGGCTTCCCCAACGGAGTTCATTTTTCCTCAGAAGGTAGATCATCATCAAAAGATGTTTGATCTCTCCTCAGTAGATCGTTTTGGTGTCTCCATCAATCGTCGCATCTTTGCTCCCAGTCAGAGTTTCCTCCTGGTTTCTGAGCAGCTTTTTGATTCTTCCCCAGTAGGGTTGTCTCCCATTTTTTGGTGTTGACCTAAAATTCCCTACGGTTTGGATGTTTTATCCTCAACAGACCTTCTCCTTCCCCAGCTAGGGTTGCTCTTGGATGTTGATCTCTCTGTTCTCCAGTAGTTTGTCTCCATGATTTTTGTGGATTGACCGAGGATTGTACCGGTGGTTCAATTTCTTTGCGACACCTCTGTATCCTTCGTGATCGTTTTGTCAGCATAATCACCATATATATATATATATATATATATATATATATATATATATATATATATATATATATATATATATATATATATATATATATATATATATATATATATATATATATATATATATATATATATATATATATATATATATATATATATATATATATATATATATATATATATATATACGCATATGAATTCATGATTTGCATATCCTGCATCTTCATATTTGATTTGAGATTCTCATTCCCTGTTATGGTGGTACTTTATCCCCATTCTGGTGTCTGTCCTCTTTCAATTGTAGAGTGTCAGCCCCTAAGCAGAAAAGACTTTAACCTTTCTCTGTTTCCCCAATGAGTTTGTTTCCTCGTGGATGATTGTTATTTCGGTTTCCTCTCCAGCAAATTTTCTGGATGGAATTACTCCCCTTGAGTTATGTCCTCATTGGGTGGAGTCTTGATTGACCATTTCTTTCTAGCTCTTACCTAGATAGATATTTTGGTTCCCTAAGAGTCTATTACCCAGTAACTGGTAATATTCTTCTTAGTTTGTGGTTTGTTACTTCTTGCCCAATACCCGACAAAAGTACCCATTTTCTCCCCAGTGGAATCTCCGGAAGTATATCCTTGATATGTTCATCTTAACCAGATGACAGATATCTTTCTTTCCCCCCGCAGAAGTCTATCCTTGATATGTTCACTTTAACCAGTGACAGATTTTCTCTTCTTTGGTATTCTACCCAGTAAAAAGGTAGTTGTAATTCCTACTCTTTTGTTCCCCAGAGAGTCAATCCTTGATATGTTGACTTTAACCAGTGACGGATTTTCTCTTCTTTGGTCTTCTACCCAGTAACTGGTAGTTGTAAATCCTATTGTTCTCCTTTTAGAGTCTATCCTTTATATGTTCATCTCAATCGGTGACTGATTTTCTCTTTGATTGGTCTTCTACCCAGTAACCGATAGTTTTATATCCTATTGTTCCCCTTTTAGAGTTTATCCTTGATATGTTCATCTTAACCGGTGACGTATTTTCTCTTTGATTGGTCTTCTACCCAGTAACCGGTAGTTGTAAATCCTACTTTGTCCCCTCGCAGAGTTAATCCTTGATATGTTCACCCTAAACGGTGACGGGTTTTATCTCCGACGGTTTTCTATCCAGTTTTCGATATATGTAATTCCCTTGTTGTTCAGTTGGTATATCCTTAATATGTTCATCCTAACCGGTGACGGGTATCCTTCTTGACATCCCCAGGCAAGTTTATCCTTGATATGTTCATCTTAACCGATGATGGATTTTCTTCCCTGTCGAGTTTATCTTTGATATGTTCATCCTAACCGATGACGAATACTCTCACCTTTGGTCTTCTGTCCAGTAATTGGTAGTTGTAAATCCTATTTTCTGCAGTTTTCCCCAGCAAGGCTATTCTTACCCGGTAACCGGTAATGAATACTTCCTCCGGGTTTATCTCAGTGAGTCATCCTTGATATGTTCATCCTAACCGAAGACAGATGTTCTCCCTGTCAGATCTTTATTATCTCCTTACTCTGTAACAGGTAGTAGATAATAGATTTTTGCTCCTCCTGTGTTGAAGTGTAACGCTTCCCCAGTCGAGCCGAGTGCGCATTTCCTTAGTGAAATCCCTTTTCCCTGCACAAGTCGAATATTTCAGTTTTATCCTGACTTACTCGTATCCCTTGCAGATGATGTTTGTTTCCCCGGCTGAGTCTTTCCATTTTTGTATGGATCCTCTCAAGTCCCCCAGTAGTTTTAAGTCGTAGCCTGGCCTACGCATAACTCCTTTTATCCCCCCAAAGTCTTTGTCTCCCCAATGAGTTTTCCCTATGGAATGCATTATACTCCTGCGGATTTTCGGTCTCTCTAATTTCTTTTCCTTTGTGGCAACATTTCCCCCACAAAGCATTAACCTTTGCATTCATATCATATGCATCATGAGGTCCCTTAGGGGCCAAAATTCGTTTCTTTATGTTGTTATTTAAGCCCATTCTACTGAGTCGACATGAAGATTTTAACCTTCGCCTCCTCAGTCAGAATGCCCTTAAATAGGAGCAGCTGTAAGACCCCAATTTTGACCCTAAGATCCCTCATGAAATTTCATCATAAGCATTAGCATTGGGATCATACCTTGGTATCCTCCTTACCCCTCCTTCATTGGGTTTTCTTTGGGAGAGATCAACAAGCAATTTGTGATTATATCATACTTGTATATTATCATTTCACTAACCAAAATACCAAAAATATGCCTTTGTATCCATCTAACTCTTTTGTAGGTAAGGGACATGATTTCCTTGATTCATTGATCACATCTAGGGTTTGAGACCCTCATGAACAAAGAGCACAATCAAGAATTGATTCAAGAATGTTTATGAACATCATATATGAGTCCCAATGTTTTCTACATGTTATATTGATCAAGTTTGCTTCAAGAGTTTAAGGGTGATTTGCCTTGGAAACCCTAGTTTGACTAGGTATCTTGAGTAACTTCCCCAACAAGTTATCTCACCAATTGATCAAATTTCTCAAGGGACACTTCAAATTTCATCATCTTATGCATATATGATCTACCATGATCCAAGAAAGTCAAGAGAAATGGAAATTAGCAAGTTGGTTGATGGTGGTTGGCCAGATGAATTCATCTCATCAAAACTGGGTCTCCCTAGACCCTATCTCCTACAATTTTCTCCATATGAAAGTGATTCCAAGAGCAAACTTGCTCTAAATGACATTATAAACAACTTTCATGTTGAGACCTAGAGCTAGTTTTTCTTGGAAAGTCATTTTCTATGTTGAAACATTATAGGTCATTTTGTCTAAACCCTAATTTGAAAGTCAACTTCCCAAGGCCATAACTTGCTCAATTGTTATGAGATGAAAGATTTACAAGTTGAACAATCAAATTCAATTTGTCTACTTCAACTTTGATGTTTGGAGTGTTAGCGGGGTATTCGTTACCTTTAGATTTATTGACTAAATCAAAAGTAAATCATACAAATCGAGTCGCCACCGCACTTCTATTTATCCAAGGGAAAGGTTAGAAAGCGAACAAAAATCGAGAAGTTTTATCGAATCAAAAACTAATAAAAATGTCAGAGATCGGGGTAAGGGGGTTGGTTATGCAATGGGAAGGTTTTAAGCACCTAAAACATCCTAGGTACTCCTAGGGAGCCCTTTTCACAATTGTTGTAAGGTAGGTTGATATTTGTGAAAATTATTTGTGCAAACGTGATTGGGGGGATGAGAGAAGAATGTACAAATTATTTACAATTTTGTGTTTGAATGGATAAACCCATTGCCTACGTACCATCTTAAAAAGATTATGATCAAAACCACATAGTTCGGGGTAAAAATCTCAAAAACAAGTTGGTGAATTGATTGGTCCAAAAGCCTTAAGGTCTTTTGTTATCCAAGGGAGAAAACTCAACCTAAAACCACAAATCCACCATGTGAGGATAGCTTCAACATGCTAGTGAAGGGGTTAACCCTATAATAAGCATGGAAGACTCATTGTCCATCACTAAGGACATAGGTGAGTATTATATCTACCTCAAGGATAACTCAAACCTAATAGCTAAGGTGTATAAAAAGTTTTTGATAAGAAGTGGCCATTGAAACCACAAAACATTTGATAAGTTATATTTACCAATGAAAAGTATTTACAAAATATGGTTATGATTGACTTAGAATTTAATTCAAAATAAGTGTTACGAAAAGAAAGTTTGAAAATCAAAAGCATAATGCTTAGGTTTCTAATGTTTGAAAACAAATGTTAATGTTTGCACAAAAGTTTTGGCTTGGGTTAGAGTGGAGGGAAGAAGAAGAAGGGCTAAGTCCTAAACATACAAAGATGAAGGAAGAGAAATAAGACCACAAATGGAGTTCCCTTCTTGAGATCATAGTGATGATCCAAGTAGCTCCCATCCTTTGGAATAAGCAAGAAAATAGGTAAATATTCAAGCAATCAATCAATCAAGCAAGCTCTTAGGAATCTTCCAATGGCTCTTGTATCTCTCACTTTAGATGCACATGACAATGGTTCTTCAATTTGGCTCAAATTTGGGGATCCCTAGCACAAGAACACGCACATCAAAAAGTTCTATAATGTAAACAAAGAATAGACAAGAGTGAGTTTAGAGATTAGGTCCTTCCAATTCAACTTCAACATTAAGTCCTTTTTACTCCATTTTTTGCATAGGGAATGTCCTAGAATCTAAGTCCTTTTGTCCATTTGCAATTTGTTCACATCAAACAACACAAAATACAAGCACAATAGTATATACACAATTATGTGCTCAAGTAAGCAAAAGGCAAATTGCATTAACATAAACATGTACTCAAGTGAGCAAAGGGCAAAAGCAAATGAATAATATGTATAAGAATATTAAATTGCATTAATGTAAAGTGCAAGAATTAAAAGTTAGTGGTCAATAATTAGAGTTAGTGTGCCATAAGGCAATTTAGCGCTATGTTAAGCAATCGTAAGTGGACTAATATAGTAATCACACCTATCTGAGGCCGGTCAATAAAAATATAGGCAACAAACACAAGTTAGAGATCTTGATTAGTGAATCAAGCTCCTACAACTTGCCATGCCAAAAGAAGATGAGAAATGATCTTGTATTGATTTAGGTTCTTTGCTTGATTAGGAAGTAACCTATCCTTAATGCAAAGCCATTCACTTGATCTATGATCAAGATGAATTAGATTTGAATCAAGGAAGGTTAACCCTCCCATACATCAAGGCTAACCACCAATCTTTAACTCATTGATCAAAAAAAGAAAAAAAGATGAAGAAAGAGATGAATAAGAATGTACATTAATTGAACTTCAAATGAAATAAGCAAATTGCATTGACCAAAGACAAATGGAGTCAAGGTCAAACACTAGTAAACAGAAACAAAATGAAACATAGAAGTCAAGAAACAAATAAAATATTTTTGGTATTTTTAGAAATTAAAATAATACTTGAATTAAAATAAACAATTAAAGGTCAAACTTCAAATCCATTTCAAATCAACTTTAAAAAGTCCAAATGGATCATCCTAAGTTCAACAAGGTCAAACAAAGTTTGACAAAAAATTTCAGCATTTTTAGAAACCAGAAACTATTTTTAATCAATTAAAAATGCATAAAAAATATCCTAATTGAATTAAAATCTCAAATAAATCTCAAATTAATTAATAAATTGATGAGAATATTTTTCATAGATCCATCATCATTCAAAGAGGTTGAGAAAATATTTTTGTATTTTTTGAATATTGAAAACTATTTAAAATGAATTAAAAATAACCAGAAAAGAGAAAATTCATAAAAAATATCAAATGATAAAATAAAAAATAGTAAAAATCATTTTCAGAAACTAGAAATTAAAAGAGAAATAATGCAATTGGTCTCATATTTTTTGGAATTAAAATGAGAGAGATATGATTTTTTGAAGTAAAATGAAATAAATGAAATAAAAGAAATTAAAATCAGAAAAAATAAAATGAGAAAATATGTGGTGCGTTGGATCCAGGCTCATTAATTGAGCTGGCACATCCAAAGGTCAAGGCATGCGCGCGCACCAAACACCCTAGTCAATGAGAAACACCAGGCCATTAAAAAAGTCATAAAAATGAAGAGTGGAGATTAGATCTGGAGAATGCATCAAATGACTCAGATTTGATCTGGCAAACAGACGATGGTGTGCACCATCGTCTTCTCCGGTGAGCTCATCAGCGCCGGTGAGAGTTGCAGGCATGGCAACCTCAACCAAATGAAGCGATCTATACATCAATGGAAAGATGGGGTGATGTACATCACCCCTGTACCATTTATTTTCACTCTAGATCTCCATGGGAAGAGAAATCAGAGGTGGAAAATGATGGTGTTCAACTTGAACTCAAAGGATTTTCAAAATTAAAAGCATAGTTCAATTGCCTCTGATGAGAGGACTTCAGCCAAACCAATAAATGCAAGAAACAAGCTACAATTAGTGTGTTTCGAAGAAGAAAAGTTTGTGTATCAACCTTGGAAATATGGATCTGTGAAGCACGATTACTCTCAACTATTGATTACAGTTCACTCTTGAGATGAAGATGAAGCAAGGCCAAGGAATTGTGAGTCTGATAATTAACCAATGTAGTTGAAAATCATATCTGAATTTTTGAAAAGAAAATGAGAATTCCTTTAGGTATGGCTATGGATTGAGTTTTGCAGCATAACAGGTGCCTTCAGGTTGTGGAATAATGAAGCCAAGCACCCTTATTTATAGCAATTGGCAAGGCAATGCATGAGAGTTTCATGTGCATGAATGAAGAGAGCCTCCATGTATGGGCCTGTACAGGCGCATGGATGGCCCAAACCTTATTGGTTTGGCAAGCTTAACATCATCATATTGACTTTGGACGTGCAGATGCAAGGGATTTGGAGTATGCAATGAGTTTTCAAGTAGTTTCCAAAAATGCACCAAAATGTTCTCCTCTTCGAAAATGCCTTTTCCAAAAATAAAACATGGCCTTGTGGGTAATGGTTGGAAATCTCTTGACATGAGGATCAATTGTTATGTTGAACAAAACTTCATTTGTGCAAATTGGTCATAAAGTTCAAGGTGCAAAATGTGTGTCTGTGAAAATTTCCAAAATGGGCCAACTTCAAGCCCTTCTGTTTCAATTATGAAAGCCATAAATGACAAAACCTCCAACATAAAAGTTGTATAGATTTTCAAGACAATGAATTTGGACTCAAATTTTGCATCATTTGGAATTTTGATGAGAAAGTTATGGGCACTTGAAGTTGGACTTTTTCATATTTCAATGCATTTGGTCCAAAGTGACCTATAATGTTTTGCATTATCACATGTATTTATTTTAGGATTATGAAAATTTGTTCAACATACCAAATTAAGTAGACATCTTAAAATTTCCAATGCATTTTATCCCACCTCAAAATCATGAAAAACGAATGAGTTATGTTCTTGGAAAGTTGACCCACAATTAGGGTTTCAGTAAAAATGACCTATAATGTTTTAAAATGGATGATGACCTTACAAGCTTCAAATAAATTTTTTATGAACATGAAAGTTGTTCATATGGTTCTTAAGAACATTATTTATCTTGGGGTCATCTCCATTTGTCAAACACATAAAAGGTTAGGTCTCAGTGGATTTCAAAATAGTCAGATGAATTGACTGATCAACTTCTCAAGTCCAAACTTCAAATCTTGATGAATTAATGATTGAGGACACTCAAATAAGCTCAAATATGAATAAAATGGTGAGTTAAAGAACTTCCCTTGATTGTATTTGATCATGGATTGAGGTTGTTTCATGGGCAAGGCACAATTGATGCACAGATGAATTAGGGTTTCCTTTGGAAACAATCCTTAAGCCCCTTGGTTTGCTTTGATCAAATTGATAGATTGAGATACTTGGGAGGCATATATGATGGATGAGAGCCTTGTGAACCATTGTCATGCTTGCTTTCACCTTCACCTGGCCATATCAATGAGCATAGGGTCTCCTATAAGCCTTGGATCTTATGATTGCTCAAGCTACAAAACAAAAGATGTTAGTGACATATTTTTTTTTGTGCTTTTGGTTAGTAGACAAAAGAAGAAAAGCAATAATATACAATTCAAGCATGCTTGTTGGTCTCAAACCAACTCACACAAGTTCCCACCTGAGGGTTAAGGAGCCAAGATGCTATGATCCTTGAGGCAAATGTAAATGCAATGATATGATGCCATGAGGGATCTTATGGTCAAAATTAGGGTCTTTAAGAGTGGGAGCTAATTCAACTTCTTTGAACATGTGATATGAGGCTACATTATAGGTCACTTTTGACCTATACCATTGATCAAGTGATTTTGCCAAACTTCAAAAATGCATAACTCTATCATTTCAAATATAAATTACATGAAATTGGTGACCATTTTGAAGGTCTTTGAGAGAGATACAACTTTGATGAACACACGTTTCTCATTTGAAGCTCCCATAAGAAGTTAAGGTAGGTGGAATATTGAGACATATATCTCCAAGTTCCACCTCAAATATCTCCAAGTTCCATGCTCCAAATGAAAAAGTGTTCAACATCAAACTTGTTCCTCTTGATCTCACCTTTCCAAAGAGCTAAAATTCATGCATTTTGGATGAGAAATGCATAGGTTGCACATGGCTTAAACAGACGGGTATCATGTGGCATGGATCAAACTTCAAACAACAATGCTCAATTGCCTTGCAATCCAATCCATCTCCAATGCATCTGAACTTCATTTTAGACTTTCAAACAATCATTTCATGGGCCTATGCGCGCCCATGCACCATGCTTTCATCATTTGCCAATTTTGGAAAGTAAAACTGAATGTGCAAATATCATCTAATTCCCCTATAAATACAGTTGCTTATGCTCAGAATTATCACACACACTGCGCCAGCTTTGAATCCCCATAGAAAACCATTCATACTAAGAGGATAAACCTGAAAAATTCAGTTGAATTTGAGCTTGAATCTCCACTGTTTTGGAATTCAATTCTCCAGGAGTCTATTGATTCTAAGTCATTCCATTCCTATTCTGCAAGCAATTGAAGTGAAGCAAAACACGATTCAGATCAAGATCTAGCAAGCTCAGACCTCCATTGAAAATAATTTGCAGAAAATTTGATCTCTTCGATTCTCCTTGTTTCTTGCTCAATTCTATTGATTATTGTGTTGGCTGAAGTCCTACCAATGTATGCAAGGTGTTTGAGTTGCTTTGAGTCCAAATCGAAGTAACTCAGATCATGAACCTCATTTTTTCGATTCCACATATCTCTTAATATATTTGGAATTGGAAGAAATGGAGGTGATATTCGTGCTCAGTGATGTTTTCTCTTTAAAATCATGTCCCTGTTTGAAATTTTGGTGATGGTTCATGATGACCAGCCCGACGAAGCTCGCCGGAGAAGACAACCGGAGCTTTGGCTCTGGTGATGAGGTGTCTTTGGTCTAAACCGTTGATCCATCTCTCATGTTCTAATCTCAGCCATTCCTTTTAATTACCATGTTTATAACGCATTTGACTCATGTGTTGGTGGAACGCGCATTGTGGATCATCAGATCTACCACCTCAATTAATAAGGGAGATTTGATGGTCCACGTATTTTTTGCATTTTTCTGATTTTTCTTTTTATTCCATTTTATTCAATAATTCATAATAAATTTAATATTGATCCAAAAAATATGGGACTTTCACCAAAAAAATTCAAATATTTTTCTCTTTCATATTCTGAATTAAAATTATTTTTTGGATCATTATTAATATTTTTCATGAATTAATTGATTTTTTATGAATTAATTGATTTTTCATTTGTTTTTAATTGTTTAAAAATATTTTTAAGTGTCCAAAAATTATGAATTTTTTTATCCAAGGTACTTTGACCTTGTTTGACCTATGATAAATCACATGGCCATTTATTTGGTGTTTTGATGTGATTTTAGGATTTGGACAAAACATATTTGAATTTAATGCATTATTTTAATATTTTTAATTGAATAAATGCCATTTTAATTGTGTTGACCATTTGGATTGACTTATTTGAGTTTCTAATTTGTTGTTGGGCATTGGTCAAGGTTGATTTGACTTTGTCAAGTTAATATTATTGGATTTAGGGGATTGATGGAATTTACATTCCATCTCCCAAAATGAATGAATAATATTAATTTGGTAAAAGTCCTCCTTTGACCAATATGTGATCTCATTCATCCTTTTCCCTCTTCATCTAATTCCCCTTCTTCATCCATTCATTTTCATTTGGCCAATGACATCTCAAAGTCCTAATGCTAGTTGATTGAAAGATTAACATGAGTATGGATGAGATTAGGCCACACCTTTGCATATTTTTTGTGTGTGGTATGTTTAATGAGCATAGTTCTTAATATTATGTCTCCAACATGCATTAACACCAAAAGTTTATTGTCCGGCCTCAAATAGTTGTGACTTCTACATAAGTCCAATTACGATTGCTTAACATAGCGTGAAATTTGTGACACAAAAGGCATAAGCATTCTAGTTAGTGAGATTGTAAGTCTCCCCCCTTCCATGGTATTGTGTGGAAACTTGGCCTTCTTTCCTTCCTTTGGAAGATGTTTTAGTTCAAGGATCCATGCTTGTGGCAAGTGGGTTGAGTGTTCTCCAACGAATGTCTTGAAATCAAAAGCAAAACAAAACTAACTATTAACTTACTAACCATTGACTTTTACTTTCAAGCTTTTACTTTTAATGCAATTTACTTTTAGTATTCTATTATTATTTTTCATTGTACATATCATTATAATTGTTTAAGTTTATGCAATTTTCCCTTTGTCCACTTGGACCATATTGTGTGATATACTTTGTTGCCTTGTTTGTTTGATTGGTCTTTGACCATTAATGCACATAATAATAACACAAACCCCAAAAGACTTTTGAGTGGACTGTTGTTTTGATCTTGCCCAAATTGGACTTAGAATTTAGGCAACATTCCTTTGCTAATGGACTTAGCCAATGCCAATTTGTTGAAGAACCGAGAGCTTGCCAGTTTGAATTCATCTGATACATCATTCTAGATCTCTCTAGAGTCATCTACAACATTGATCATTGTTAAGCTGTTATGTTGAACCTGTGACTTGTGGAACTCATCTGCTACATAGGCTATTTTGAAGAAGATCATTAAAGTGGATAAGCTTGGAAGAGGCCATCTTTATTTGATGCCTTTGCTCTTCAAGATTGATATAATTGTGCATTTGTGTGTTGCTTGATTCTAAAAAGTTCAAGGGAATTCTGGGTTTCTATTGATATACTTGTCTATTGGATTGCTCCCATTTGGTTAGATCTTTTCAACTTTAAACTTTTAAATTCTTGAATCTAGGGTAGTCTCTTCATCTTCTCCCCATTTCTTTAATTTCAAAATCTCTCCCTCCATTTTCAAAACCTTCTTTGTGTGAACTGTTTTGTTCTAAACTTTGACCACTTTTATAAAAAGATAGAAACTTTGGCCTTATGCCATTTCATTTTCAAACTTTTTTTCTTAAATCAAACTTGTAAATGAACTTAACTATACTTGACTTAAAATTTCAAAAAAGCCAAAAAGAACTAACTCATTCAAACCATTTTTAGGCCCTTGTGCCTTTCAAGCTTAATTTTTGTTAAAACCAACATACTCACTTTGAAATTTATAGCACGAACTACGAGGTTTTGATCCCTCATTTTTATGTTGGTACCTAGGCACAAGACCGAAGGTCTTGTCAAACACAAAAATATAATTAATGAATTCTTTTCTCATCCCCCCATTCTATTTGTTTGTAAACATCACTTTGTACAAAATACATATGCACACAAAAAGGGCTCTCTAGTAGTAGCTAGGACACTTTGGGTGCTAACACCTTCCCTCTGTGTAACCAACCCCCTTACTTGTGATCTCTGACTTTTATTAGTTTTCATTTGAAAACTTCTTACTAATTGGGTTTTGTTCGTACTTTTTCCCTTTTCCCTTAGAAATAATAAAAGTGTTGTGGCGACTCTTGTTAATTGATCTTTAGCTTGTCAATAACTTAATGATCATGAATTTCCCGCTACAATCGTCATTGTGCCTTTCACCAGGGAGCCCCTGGTCATGATATAGAGAACTGCTATCCATTGAAATATGAGGTTCAAAAACTTGTGAAGAGTGGTATGATGTCCTTTGAGGATAGAGCGTCGAACGTAAAATCCAATCCGTTGCCTGCTTATGGTAGCACTTCTGTCAACATGGTGGACGGTTGTCCAGGGAATTTCCGAGTTTTTGATGTGAGACGTATCTGAAGATATTTGGTGGAGATGCATAAGACTTTATATTTAATCATTGTTGTGAACATGACCATGATGGTTGTGTCGTTTGTAGTGTGAACCCCCGTGGGTGTATGGTTGTCAAGAGGGATATCTAGAAGTTGATGGATGAGAATGTAATCCAGACTCAACAGTCAAGGGATATGGGAGATGTGAATGTTATTGTACCAGTTTGTCAATAATGTTAATAGATCAGTATCGTTGTTGGTTATACGGTTAGCGGACCCTGTCCCGTATGCATCCGATAAAGGTGTGCCATATCAATACAACGCCACTATGATTGAAGATGGTCAAGAGGTTCCTCTACCAGTTGCAGACTTAGTGGTGAATATTTCAGATATTGTGAAGGTGACCCGTAGGGTCGTGTGTTCGGTCCAGTATTTCCAACCGAAGTAGAAGATGTGACAGCAAGTAAGAAGGCAGAGATTCCAGTAGTGAATCTGGTTAGTGTTCCAATGTGTCAGTCTGGTGAATCCATCAAATTGAAGACTGACGATGGTGATGAGGTGCTAAAGTTGATAAAGAAGAGTGAATTTAATGTTATGGAACAGCTGCTCCAGACATCGTCAAAAATCTATGTGTTGTCATTATTGATGAATTCTGAGGCGCACAAAGAAGCGTTGCAGAAAGTGCTAGAGCAGGCTTATGTTGAGCACGATGTGACCGTGGATCAGTTTGACCACATAGTTGCCAACATTACTTCTTGTAATAATCTGACCTTTTGTGATGAAGAGCTTCCCGAGAAAGGTAGAAATCACAATTTGGCATTACATATGTAGTGGTAAATTCATAATCATCAAGCTATTGACAAGCTAGAGATCAAATAACAAGAGTCGCCACCGCGCTTTTATTGTTTCCAAGGGAAAAGGGAAAAAGTACGAACAAAACCCAAAAGTAAGAAGTTTTCAAATCAAAACTAATTAAAAGTCAGAGATTACAGGTAAGGGGGTTGGTTACACAGAGGGAAGGTGTTAGCACCCAAAGTGTCCTAGGTACTCCTAGGGAGCCCTTTTTGTGTGCATATGTATTTGGTAAAAAGCGATGTTTACAAACAAATAGAATGGGGGGGAGGAGAAAAGAATTCATTAACTATATTTTTGTGTTTGACAAGACCTTCGGTCTTGTGCATACGTACGAACATAAAAATGAGGGATCAAAATCTCGTAGTTCGTGATACAAATTTCAAAGTGGATGCATTGCTTTTAACAAAATTTAAGTTTGGAAGGCACAAAGGCCTAAAAATGGTTTGAATGAGTTAGTTCTTTTTGGCTTTTTTGAAAGTTTAAGTCAAGTATAGTTAAGTCTATTTACAAGTTTGATTTAAGAAAAGAAGTTTGAAAATGCAATGGTGTAAGGCCAAAGTTTCTATCTTTTTGCAAAAGTTGTCTAAGTTTAGAACAAAAGTAGTTCACACAAAGAAGATTTAAAAAAAATGGAGGGAGAGATTTTAAAATTAAAGAAATGGGGAGAAGATGAAGAGACTATCCTATGCTTAAAATTAAAAGTTTAGAGTTGAAAAGATCTGACCAAATGGGTAGCAATCCAATAGACAAGAATGTCAATAGAAACCCAGAATTCCCTTGGACTTTTAGAATCAAGCAACACACAAATGCACAATTATATTATCTTGAAGAGCAAGGCATAAAATAAAAATGGCCTCATCCAAGCTTATCAATTCCATTATCTTCTCCAAAATAGCCCATGTAACAGATGAATTCCACAAGTCACAAGTTCAAAGTGACGGCTTCACAATGATCATGTTGCAGATGAACTTAGAGATGTCTTCAAAGATGTATCAAATAAAGTTTCAAATTGCAAGCACTTGGTTTCTCAACAAGTTGGCATTGGCCAAGTCCTTTAGCATAGGAAGGTTGCCTAGATTCTAAGTCCATTTGTCCAAGATCAAGCCAACAGTCCACACAAAAGTCTTTTAGGGTTTTTGTTGTTATTATGTACATTAATGGTAAAAGACCATACAAACTAGAAAAGTATACACAAACAAAATATATCACACAATATGGTCCAAATGGACAAAGTAAAAATTGCATCAACATAAACAATTAGAATGATATGAACAATGGCAAATGAATAGAAACAAAAATTAAATGGCATTAAAGTAAAGGGCTTGGGATTAAAAGTTAGTAGTTAATTGGTTAGCAGTTAGTATTGTTTTTCTTTTGCTTTTGCTTTCAAGACATTCTTTAGAGAACACTCAACCCACTTATCACAAGCATGAATCCTTGAGACAAAACATCTTCCAAAGGAAGGAAGGAAGGCCAAGTTTCCACACAATACCATGAAAGAGGGGAGACTTACAATCTCACTAACTAGAATGCTTATGCCTTTTATGTCACAAATTTAGCGTTATGTTAAGCAATCATAATTGGACTTATGTATAAGTCACAACTATTTAAGGCCGGGCAATAAAATTTTGGTGTTAATGTATGTTAGAGACATAGTATAATGGACTATGCTCATGAAACATACCACACACAAAAAGAATATGCAAAAGGTGTGGCCTAATCTCATCCATACTCATATCAATTTTTCAATCAACTAGCCTTAGGATTATGAGATATCATAGGCCAAATGGAATGAATGAATGAAGAAAGGGAATAAGATGAAGTCGGAGGGGAATGGATCAAATCACAAATTGGTCAAAGGAGGACTTTTACCAAATTAGTATCATCCATTCATTTTGGGAGAGGGAATGTACATTCCATCAATCCCCTAAGTCCAATGATATTAATTTGACAAAGTCAAATCAACCTTGACCAAGGCCCAACAACAAGAGTCAAACATAAACAAGTCATCACAATTGGTCAACAAATTTATTTGGAATTTATTCAAATTAAAAATACTAAAATAGTGCATCTAAATTAAATATGGTTTGTCCAATTCCTAAAACCTCATTAAAACACCAAAGAAATGGCCATGAGATTTATCATAGGTCAAACAAGGTCAAAGGACCTTGGAGAAAAAATTTCATAATTTTTGGACATTTAAAAATATTTTTAAACAATTAAAAATAAATGCAAAATTAATTAATTCATGAAAAATATTAATAATGATCCAAAAATAATTTTAATTCAGAATATGAAAGAGAAAAATATTTGAAATTTTTTGGTGAAAGTCCCATATTTTTTGGATCAATATTGAATTTAATATGAATTATTGAAAATAATGTAATTAAAATGAAAATTAAAATATTAGAAAAAACGTGGACCACTTGATCTCCCTCATTAATTGAGGTGGAAGATCAAGTGGTGGAAAACACGCTATCCATGATGGACATTAGTCAGCGCGCCATAAAGTTGGTAATTCAAATGCACGCTCCAGATTAAAACAAATCAAGAGGATCATGTGGTTGTGAGATATGCCGGCGCATGGTCGGAGCTGTAGCTCCGGTCTTCTTCTCCGGTGGACCTCACCGGACTGGTCCACCTTCAACCATCACCAAAATTAAAAACAATGACATGACTTCAAAGTAAAAATGGCACTGAGTTCGAATCTGGCCTCAATTCACTCTAACTCCAAGTATAGTGAGAGATACATGGAGTTGAAATTTGAGGTACATGAACTGAGTTGCTTCGATTTGGCCTCAAAGCAACTCAATCTTCTTGCCTACATTGGTAGGACTTCAGACAACCAAAGAATCAATAGAATTGAGCAAGAATTTGAAAGAATCGAAGAGATCAAAATTTCTGGAAAATACCTTCAATGGAGGTCTGGATTCAACTGATCTTGCTCTTGCTCGTGCTTGATCTCACTCCAAATCCTTGTAGAAGAAGGATTGAATGCTCAAAAGGATGTGGATTCCTGGAGATTTGAATTTCAAAACAATGGAAATTCAAACTCAAATTCAAGTGAATTTCTCAGGTTTATCCTTTGCAATGTGAGGGTTAGAGTTAGGGGATCAAAGCTGGCACGAATGTGTGTGAAATGCTGAGCATATGAGGCTCTATTTATAGCTGAATCCATTGCTTTTTGCACACTTGAATTCACTTTCCAAATTTGGTCATTGATGATGCATGGGTGCATGGGCGTGCATATGCCCATAAAATCATTGCCATAAGTCCACAAATGAGTGTGTGTTGATCTGAATTTAGCTTGGATTGCAAGGCAAGTGTACATTTTGATTTGAAGTTTGATCCTTGCCAAGTGATGACACCATGTTAATGCCATGCGCAGCCTATGCATTCCTTGTCCAAAATGAATGAATTTGAGATCTTTGGAAATGTGAGATCAAGAGGAATAACTGTCATGTTCAACACTTTTCATTTGGAGTTTCTAACTTGAAGAAATTTGAGGTGGAAATTTGGAAATTTTTTACATATCAAACTTTTTTTAAGTGTCAAGCCATATGTCTCAATATTCCACCTTGCTTAACTTTTTATGTGAGCTTCAAATGAGAAACGTGTCTTCATCAAAGTTGTAGCTCTCTCAAAACCTTCAAAATGGTCACCAATTTCATGTTATTTGGATTTGAAATGATAGAGTTATTCATTTTTGAAGTTTGGAAAAATCACTTGATCAATGGTATAGGTCAAAAGTGACCTATAATGTAACCTCATATCACATGCTCAAAAAAGTTGAATTATCTCCCAATACAAACATCAAAGTTGAATTAGACACTTTGAATTTGATTGTGCAACTTGGAAATATTTCATCTCATAAAAATTGAGCAAGTTATGGCCTTGGGAAGTTGACTTCCAAATTAGGGTTTAGACAAAATGACCTATAATATTTCAACATAGAAAATGATTTTCCAAGAAAAACTATATCTAGGTATCAACATGAAAGTTGTTTGGAATGTCATTTAGAGTAAATTTTCTCTTGGAATCATTTTCATATGGTGAAAATTGTAGGAGATAGGGTCTAGGGAGACCCAGTTTTGATCAGATGAATTCATCTAGCCAACCACCATCAACCAACTTGCTAACAGCCAAGTCTCTTGACTTTTTAGGCTCATGGTAGATCATATATGCATAATATGATGAATTTTGAAATGTCCCTTGAGAAATTTGATCAATTGGTGAGATAGCTTTTTAGAGAAGTTACTCAAGATACCCAGTCAAACTAGGGTTTCCAAGGCATATCAACCTCAAATTCTTGAAGAACACTTGATCAATATAACATGTAGAGGACATTGGGATTCATATATGATGCTCATAACCATTCTTGGATCAATTCTTGGTTGTGCTCTTTGTTCATGAGGGTATCAAACCCTAGATGTGAACTTGATGAATCAATGGGATCATGCCCTTCCTGCAAAAGAGTTAGGAAAATACAAAGACATATTTTTGGTATTTTGGTTAGTGAAATGATAAAATACAAGTATGATACAATCACAACATGCTTGGTGATCTCTCCCAGAACAAACCCAATGAAAGAGGGGTAAGGAGGATGCCAGGGTATGATCCCAATGCTAATGCTTATGATGGAATTGCATGAGGGATCTTAGAGTCAAAATAGGGGTCTTACAACTGCCCCTATTTAAGGACATTCTAACTGAGGAGGCGAAGGTTAAAATCTTCATGTCTACTCAGTAGATTGGGCTTAAATAACAACATAGAGAAATAAATTTTGGTCCCTAAGAGACCTCATGATGCATATGACATGAATGCAAAAGTTAATGCTCTGTGGGGAAATATTGCCATAAAGGAAAAAAGGAATTAGAAAGACCGAAAATCCGCTGGAGCACAATGCATTCCATAAGGAAAACTCACTAGGGAGATAAAGACTTTGGGGGATAAAGGAGTTATGTGTAGGCCAGGCTACGACTTAAAACTATTGGGGGACTCGAGGAATTCCATTCAAACATGGAAAGGACTTAGCCAGGGAAACAACAACATCTGTAGGGGATACGAGTAAGTCAGGATGAAACTGAAATACTCAACTCATGCAGGAAAAGCGATTTCACTAAGGAAAAACATACACTCAACCCAACTGGGGAAGCAATAAACTTCAACACAGGAGGAGGAGAAATTTATTATCTACTACCTGTTACTAGGTAAGGAGATAATAAAGATCTGACAGAGAGAACATCCGTCATCGGTTAGGATGAACATATCAAGGATGACTCGCTGAGGATTCCAGAAAAGGAAATTCATTACCGGCTACTGGGTAAGAAAAGCCTTGCTGGGAAAAATGTAGAAAAGATAGGATTTACAACTACCAGTTACTGGGCAGAAGACCAAGAGTGAGAGTATCCGTCATCGGTTATGATGAACATATCAAGGATAAACTCAACAGGGAAGAAAATTCATCACTGGTTAAGATGAACATATCAAGGATAGACTTTCCTGGAAATGCCAAGGAGGATACTCGTCATCGGTTAGGATGAACATATCAAGGATATACCAACTGAACAAAAAGGGTAGGAATTAGATCTATCGAAAGCTGGATAGAAAACCGTCGGAGAGAAAATCCATCATCGGTTAGGATGAACATATCAAGGATAGACTCTGCGAGGGGACAAAGTAGGATTTACAACTACCGGTTACTGGGTAGAAAACCACAAGGAGAAGAAAACCCATCATCGGTTAAGATGAACATATCAAGGATTAACTCTCTGAGGAATAAAATAGGGATTACAACTACCTTTTTACTGGGTAGAATACCAAAACTGAGAATATCCGTCACTAGTTAAAGTGAACATATCAAGGATAGACTCAGGCAGGGGAAAGAAAGATATCGGTCACCGGTTAGGATGAACATATCAAGGATATACTTCCTGGGGAATAGATCCACTAGGGACTCTACTGAGGAGAAAAAATAAGGGTACTTTTGTCGAGTACTAGGCAAGAAGTAACAAACTGCAAACTAAGAAGAATATTACCAGTTACTGGGTAATAGACTCTTAGGGGACCCAAGTATCTATCTAGGTAAGAGCTAGAAAGGAAATGGTCAATCAAGACTCAACCCAATGAGGACATAATTCAAGGGGAGTAATTCCATCCATAAAATCCACTGGAGAATAAACTGAAATAACAACCATCCACGAAGAAACAAACTCAGTGGGGAAACGGAGAAAGGTTAAAGTCTTTCTGCTTAAAGGGCTGACACTCTACAATTGAAGGAGGACAGACATCAGATTTGGTATGGGGATAAAATACCGCCATAACAGAGAATAATAATCTCAAACAAATCATATATGAGGATGCAGGATATGCAAATTATGAAATTATATGAATGTATATGTATATGTATATGTATATATGATGATTATGCTGACAAAATAATCACAAAGGATACAAAGGTGTCATAAAGAATTTGAACCACCGGTACAATCCTCGGTCAATCCACAAAACATGGAGACAACTGCTGGAGAATAAAGAGATCGACATCCCAAATGCTTAACCCTAGCTGGGGAAGGAGGAGATCTGCTGAGGACAGAACATCCAATCTGTGGGGAATTTTAGGTCAACACCATAAAAATGGGAGACAACCCTACAGAGAATAATCTCAAAAAGCTGCTCAGGAACCAGGAGGAAACTCTGATTGAGAGCAAGTTGAATGGCGATTGGTGGGGAAGCCAAAGTGATCCACTAGGGGAAGATCAACCATCTCTAAAAATCAACCATGCTGAGGAGATACAAACTTCACTAGGGAAGGCAGAAACTCTATTGGGGACTACAACACGTTGCAGGGTATCTGAATCAACCAAATCAGCTGGGGATAAGGAAAGAAATTCCACTGGGGATCAAACACTCCGCCAAGGAACCGAATCAACACAAACGTCTAGGGATACCTGAAGGATTAACTGCTTGGGGAACCGCTAATGTTTCGGACTTAAGGACTTGCTATCCATTGAAATGCTATTGATATTCCTTTTACTTGCTTTGAAAAAATCTTGCTTTTATATATTTAAGAAAGAAATTGATTTTGATTTAAAAATTTAATTTCAAAATGATCATAATAAAATTTAAAACTATTGGCTGAAATAAATAAGAGTAGAAATAATTGGATAAAAGCTCAACTTCATTTGATGGAATGGTAGTCTGTAAATGACAAGACTCCATAGATTTTTACAAAGTTTAAAATGGTAATTTACATGGAAAAGGGTTACATTGAATACAAATGATCCTTAATCCTTCTACCATCTCTTGATATCCGCTATGCTCTTGACCGCTGTTGGGGTGATGAATCAATGTCAACCCTTGTGCTCAAACAAGTCTTCAAAATCACTGAAGATCAGCAGAATGCAGTTACTTGCCATAATCCTTAATTTTTGCATAAGTTGCCCCATGGTGGGGTACTCAACTTATCGGGAAATTCTTTCTGTTTTATGTCTCTAATTTTTGCCTTGATCACCCTTTTGGGTTTTCAATCCACTGAGACGCTCATTATGGCCTAAGCCGTCCTTTCGGGTTTTAAACTTAGCGAGATGTTCTTTTATTTTTTTAGGCGAAGTATTTCTTGACTGCATCTGCGTTCATAGGACGAGTGAACTCTTCACCATCCATAGTTGTAAGTATCAATGCGCCGCCTGAAAAGGCTCTCTTAACAACATATGGGCCTTCATAATTAGGAGTCCATTGTCCTCTGGAATCTGGCTTGAACGATAAAATCTTCTTGAGCACAAGGTCACCTTCTCTGAACACTCGAGGTCTAACCTTCTTATCAAAAGCTTTCTTCATTCTCTGCTGATATAACTGACCATGACACATGGTAGTCAATCTCTTTTCTTCAATCAAATTCAGCTGATCAAACCTGGTCTGACACCATTCAGCTTCAGTCAACTTGGCTTCCATGAGCACACGCAATGAAGGAATCTCAACCTCTACGGGGAGTACTGCTTCCATACCATAAACAAGAGAGAAGGGGATTGCCTCTGTTGAAGTGTGGATGGATGTACGATACCCATGCAAAGAAAAAGGGAGCATCTCATGCCAATCCTTATATGTGACAACCATCTTATGGATAATCTTCTTGATGTTCTTATTCGCAGCTTCAACAGCCCCATTCATCTTGAGTCTATAGGGAGAAGAATTATGATGTGCAATCTTGAAGTCTTTGCAAAGAGCTTCCACCATATTGTTATTCATGTTCGATCAATTATCAGTAATGATCTTACTTGGCACACCATAACGACATATGATCTGATTCTTGATAAACCTTATAACAACTTGCTTGGTCCATTTGAAGCTTTGGGCTTAATCATCCCAATCATATCAATTTCCTACATGGAGAAGGGCCATCGGGAAGAGATAACATTCAATAGTGTCGGAGGAACATGAATCTTATCAGCATAAATTTGACACTTGTGGCATTTCTTCACTAATTTGCAACAGTCAGATTCGATTGTCAGCCAATAGTAACTTGCTCGCAACATCTTCTTCGCCATTGCATGTCCATTGGAATGAGTACCAAAGGAACCTTCATGCACATCAGTCATCAAGAATTCTGCTTCGTGTCTATCCACGCATCTGAGCAAAACAATGTCGAAGTTTCTCTTGTACAGTATATCACCATTCAAGTAGAAATTGTCGGTTAATCTTCTCAAAGTCTTCTTATCTTTCAAAGATGCCCCAGGCGGGTAAATCTGACCTTGGAGGAAACATTTGATGTCGTAATACCACGGCTTCTCGTCTTTAATCTCTTCAACAACAAACACATGAGCTGTCCTATCAAGACACATTACAGACAAATTGGGAACTTCATTCCAATACTTCACTATAATCATTGATGCCAACGTTGCAAGAGCATCTGCCATCCGGTTCTCATCTCGAGGGATATGATGAAATTCAACCTTTGTAAAGAAAGTTAAAATCCTTCTTGCATAATCTCTATATGGCACCAAACCGGGTTGATTCGTCTCCCACTCTCCTTTGATTTGATTCACAATCAAATCCGAATCACCGAAGACATCTAAATACTTGATTCTGAGATTCATGGCCTCTTCAAGTCCCATAATGAAAGCCTCATATTCTGCCATATTTATTGTACACTTGAAAGTCAATCTAGCTGTAAATGGTAAATGCGTTCCTTGAGGAGTAATAATCACTTCCCCAATGCCATTTCCATATTAATTAACACCTCCATCAAATACCATGCCCCAACGGGAACCCGGTTCTGGCCCTTCTTCAAGCAATGGTTCACCACAATCTTTCATTTTCAAGTACAAAATCTCTTCATCAGGAAAATCATAATGCAATGACTGGTAATCTTCAATTGGTTGGTGAGCCAAATGGTCAGCCAAGATACTACCTTTGATCGCTTTTTGAGATCGATATTCGATATCATATTCTAATAACAACATCTGCCAACGGGCAATCCTCCCAATTAAAGTAGGCTTCTCAAATATATAGTTGATTGGATCCACTTTGGATATCAACCAAGTGGTATGATTCAACATATACTGACGCAGACGCTTAGCATCCCAAGCCAATGCGCAACAAGTTTTCTCAAGCATAGAATATCGAGTCTCACAATCGGTGAACTTCTTACTGAGGTAGTAAATTGCAAATTCTTTCTTCCCAGTCTCATCTTGCTGACCAAGAACACAACCCATACTATCTTCAAGTACAGTTAAATACATGATCAACGGTCTTCCTTCAACAGAGGGAGACAAAATCGGAGGTTCAAGCAAATATTCTTTGATACTATCAAAACCTTTCTGGCAATCTTCGGTCCAATCATAAGACTTATCTTTCGGAAGAAGCTTGAATATAGGTGCACATGTAGCAGTCATGTGGGAAATGAATCTGGAAATGTAATTCAAGCGGCCGAGAAAACCTATGACTTGCTTCTCAGTTTTGGGCGCAGGCATCTCTTGTATTGCTTTGACCTTGGCAGGATCAACTTCAATACCCTTCTTGCTGACAGTAAAGCCCAACAATTTACCAGAACGAATACCAAAAGTACACTGATTGGGATTCAAGCGGAGTTTATACTTCCTCAAACGCTGGAATAACTTCAATAAATGCTCAACATGTTCCTCTTCATCAATTGATTTAGCAATCATGTCATCGACATATACTTCAATCTCTTTATGCATCATATCATGAAAAAGAGTATTCCTTGCTCTCTGGTAAGTCGCACCAGCATTCTTTAGACCGAAAGGCATCACTTTGTAACAGAATGTTCCCCAGGGTGTTCTTCAGGTGCCATCTTGATCTGATTATATCCGGAAAATCCATCCATAAACGAAAAGACTTTGAATTTAGCAGTATTATCTACCAACATATCAATGTGTGGCAGAGGGAAATCATCTTTTGGACTGGCTTTATTCAAATCTCTATAATCGACACACATGCAGACTTTTCCATCTTTCTTCGGCACAGGCAGAATATTGGCCACCCATTGCGGATAGTCAACGGTCACAAGGAAACCGACATCAATTTGCTTCTGCACTTCCTCTTTGATATTCACATTGATATCAGGATGCGTTCTTCTCAACTTCTGCTTGACTGGCGGGCATTCTGGCCTTAACGGCAATCTATGCTCCACAATCTCATAATCCAAACCAGGCATGTCTTGATAGGACCAAGCAAACACATTTGAATACTCTCGAAGAAGATCAATCAACCCCTTCTTAGCATCTGGACACAGTCGAGACCCAATCTTGACTTCCTTCACATCATTTTCAGAACCCAAGTTGACTAGCTCAATCTGCTCTTCAAATGGCTGAATGATCTTTTCATCTTGCTCAAGAAGACGAGTCAATTCATCACTCACTTCTACATCACTTTCCTCTTCGGCCTCAAACACAGGGAATTCAAAATTTGGAGAAGGAGAATGATCATTGTATTCAATGTGGTTAGGAACAAACCTACATAATGATTTGATATTTTGATTTTAGAGAAGTGAATTTGTGACCAAATATTATGCAGATGGATAATTATATTGTTTATTTATGTTTTTTGTGATTACCATTTTCAGAATAAAGCAAAAAGTAAAGATAAACATCAAATATGTGGATGAATAGAATGAATTTTATTAATGATCAATTTAAAATGCCCAAACAATGCTCACTTCTCCCTTGGGCATAGGAGAAGGATTTTAAAATATAAAAGCCATTACTAAGATAGATGCAAAATAACAGGAATGTCAACAGCAGTCCAATTGTTGCATGTCTTTCCATGCGTTACAAAGTTGGTGCAATCTTCCTCTTCGCTATCCTCTAGCACAACAACTAAGTGTTGTTCATTGCCATGAATGAATCCTCCGCTACGGAAGCTGAGTTGCATATCTTCAGATCTTGCAATGTATGAGCCTTTCTGGAACCCCAAACCGGTTCTACCCTTGTTGTCAGAGACCTCTACCATGCTCCCCCACTGATCAACAATACCTTCTTCAACAATCTTCTGAGCATCTTTCAACGTGGACATGAGTGCCCTAACTCTCTTCTCAGCAGCAATAGATAAGGCTTGGAACGTAGTTCCAACCTCCTCCTCAACTTCAACATAAGAGAAAGATGACATGTGGCTAACCAACAACGCCTTCTCTCCTCCAACAATCACAAGCTTGCCATTCTTGACAAATTTTAATTTTTGATGCAGAGTGGAGGTAACAACTCCTGCCTCATGAATCCATGGCCTTCCCAATAAACAGCAGTAGGCTGGGTGGATATCCATTACTTGAAAAGTAATTTGAAAATCACTTGGACCTATCTTGACTGGAAGGTCCACTTCACCAATTACTGTCTTGCGCAGACCATTAAAGGCTTTGACGATTACACCGCTATACTTCATATGCGCTCCTTGGTAAGATAGCTTTGACAAAGTTGACTTTGGAAGCATATTCAACGATGAACCGGTGTCAACAAGCACGTTTAACAAAGCATCTTCCTTATAGTTCATTGAAATATGCAAAGTCAGGTTATGATTTCTTCCCTCCTCAGGGAGTTCTTCATCGCAGAAGCTCAGATTATTGCATGAAGTGATGTTATCCATGATGTGATGAAACTGATCCACAGTAACATCATGCTCTTCGTATGCTTGTTTAAGAACTCTTTGTAGTGCTTCTCTATGCGCTTCGGAATTCATTAGAAGAGACAACACTGAGATTTTTGAGGGGGTTTGGAGCAGCTGCTCCACCACATTAAGCTCGCTCCTATTTATCAATTGGAGTACCTCATCATCATCATTGGCTTTCAAGTTGCTGGATTTACCAGACTTATCTTTTGAACAACCAACCGGATCTACATTAGGCACATACACCTTCTTACCAACAATCGTTTCTTCTTTGTTTTCTGGGAACACCGGCCAAAACACTCGACCACTGCGGGTCACCTTCGTTACATCAGTAATGCTTGTAAGACCCCAATTTTGACCCTAAGATCCCTCATGCATTCCCATCATAAGCATAAGCATTGGGATCACACCTTGGCATCCTCCTTACCCCTTTTCATTGGGTTTGTTTTGGGAGAGATCACCAAGCACTTTGTGATTATATCATACTTGTATTTTATCATTTCACTAACCAAAATACCAAAAATATGTCTTTGTATTTGCCTAACTCTTTTGTAGGTAGGGCATGATCTCATTGATTCATCAAGATCACATCTAGGGTTTGAGACCCTCATGAACAAAGAGCACAACCAAGAATTGATTCAAGAATGGATATGATCATCATATATGAGTCCCAATGATCTCTACATGTTATATTAATCAAGTTTTCTTCAAGAGTTTGAGGGTGATTTGCCTTGGAAACCCTAGTTTGACTGGGTATCTTGAGTAACTTCTCAAACATCAAATTTTATCAAGGGAAACTTCAAATTTTATTATCTTATGCATATATGATCTACCATGAGCCAAGAAAGTCAAGAGAATTGGAGATTAGCAAGTTGGTTGATGGTGGTTGGCCAGATGAATTCATCTCATCAAAACTGGGTCTCCCTAGACCCTATCTCCTACAATTTTCACCCTATGAAAATGATTCCGAGAACACATTTACTTTAAATGACATTCCAAAAAACTTTCATGTAGATACCTAGAGCTAGTTTTGCATGGAAAAACATTTTCTATGTTGAAACATTATAGGTCATTTTATCTAAACCCTAATTTGAAAGTCAACTTCCCAAGGCCATAACTTGCTCAATTTTTATGATATGAAAGATTTCCAAGTTACACAATCAAATTTAATGTGTCTAATTCAACTTTTATGTTTGTAGCGATAGCTAATTCAACTTTTTTGTGCATGTGACATGAGGCTACATTATAGGTCACTTTTGACCTATACCATTGATCAAGTGATTTTTCCAAACTTCAAAAATGAATAACTCTATCATTTCAAATCCAAATGACATGAAATTAGTGACCACTTTAAAGGTCTTTGAGAGATCTACAACTTTGATGAAGACACGTTTCTCATTTGAAGCTCCTATAAAAATTTAAGCAAGGTGGAATATTGATACATATGGTTTGACACTTAGAAAAATTTTGATATGTCAAATTTTTCCAAACTTCCACCTCAAATTTCTCCAAGTTCCAAGCTCCAAATGAAAAAGTGTTCAACACCAAACTTGTTCCTCTTGATATCACCTTTCCAAAGAGCTCAAATTAATTCATTTTGGATGAGAAATGCATAGGTTGTGCATGGCTTAAACAGGCTGATATCATTTGGCATGGATCCAACTTCAAGCATCAATGTTCAGTTGCCTTGCAATCCAATCAATCTTCAAAGCATCTGATCTTCAATTTGGACCTTCAGCTATCATTTCATGGGCCTATGCGCGCCCATGCACCATTCCATCATCATTTTTCCAATTTTGGAAAGTGGAGAGAGTGTGCAAATATCACATGGATTCATCTATAAATTAAGCTCCATTTGTTCAGAAATAACACACACATTGCGCCAGCTTTGATCCCCCATTGAAAACCCTTCACTCTCATAGGATAAACCTGATAAATTCGTTTGAATTTGAGCTTGAATCTCCACTATTTTGGAATTCAATTCTCCAAGAATCCATTACTTCTAAACCTTTCCATTCCTCTCTTGCAAGCAAGTAGAGTGAAGCCAAGCACAATTCAGATCAAGATCCATCGTGTTCTGACCTCCATTGAAGGTAATTTGCATAAATTTTAAACTCTTCGATTCTCTTAAATTGTTGCTCAATTCCATTGATTCTTTGGTTGTATGAAGTCCTACCAATATAGGCAAGAAGATTGAGTTGCTTTGAGGTCAAATCAAAGCAACTCGGATCATGTACCTCATTTTTCAATTCCACATATCTCTTAACATATTTGGAATTGGAGCAATTGGAGGTTAGATTCGAGCTCAGTGTCATTTTCTCTTTATGATCATGTCCTTGTTGCTTTTTTTGGTGATGGTTCATGTTGACCAGTCCGGTGAAGCTCACCGGAGAAGACGATCGGAGCTCTGGCTCCGGTGATGATGTGTCTTGTGTCTGAACCACATGAGCCAAGTTTCGCATTTTAATCTGGAGCGTTTGTTTTGATTATCATCTGTGCCACGCGGTTGACTAAGGAACTTGTGGAACGCGTGTTTTGGATCATCAGATCTGCCACCTCAATTAATGAGGGAGATCTGATGGTCCACGTAATTTAGCATTTTCTGAATTTTATTTTTATTCCATTTTCTTCAATAATTCATATTAAATTTAATATAGATCCGAAAAATATGGGACTTTCACCAAAAAAATTCAAATATTTTTCTCTTTCATATTCTAAATTAAAATTACTTTTTGGATCATTATTAATATTTTTCATGAATTAATTGATTTTGCATTTGTTTTTAATTGTTTAAAAATATTTTTAAATGTCCAAAAATTCTGTTTTTTTTTCCTCCAAGGTCCTTTGACCTTGTTTGACCTATGATAAATCTCATGGCCATTTCTTTGGTGTTTTTATGAGATTTTAGGAATTTGACAAAACATATTTGAATTTAATGCATTATTTTATTATTTTTAATTAAATAAATGTCATTTAAATTGTGTTGACCATTTGTATTGACTTGTTTGAGTTTCTTATTTGTTGTTGGACCTTGGTCAAGGTTGATTTCACTTTGTCAAGTTAATATCATTGGATTTAGGGGATTGGTAGAATGTACCTTCCATCTCCCAAAATGAATGAATGATATTAATTTGGTAAAAGTCCTCCTTTGACCAATTTGTGATCTCATTCATCCCCTTCCCCTTCTTAATCCATTTTCATTTGGCCAATGACATCTCAAAGTCCTAATGCTAGTTGATTGAAAGATTAACATGAGTATGGATGAGATTAGGCCACACCTTTTGCATTTTTTTTGTGGTATGTTTAATGAGCGTAGTTCATAATACTATGTCTCCAACATGCATTAACACCAAAAGTCTATTGCCCGACCTCAAATAGTTGTGACTTCTACATAAGTCCAATTACGATTGCTTAACATAACGCTAAATTTGTGACTTAAAAGGCATAATCATTCTAGTTAGTGAGATTGTCAATCTCCCCTCTTCCATGGTATTGTGTGGAAACTTGGCCTTCTGTCCTTCCTTTGGAAGATGTTTTGGTTCAAGGATCCATGCTTGTGGCAAGTGGGTTGAGTATTCTCCAAAGAATGTCTTGAAATCAAAAGCAAAACAAAACTAACCTCTAACTTACTAACTATTAACGTTTAATTTCAAGCTCTTACTTTTAATGTAATTTACTTTTAGCATTCTATTATCATTTGCCATTATACATATCATTATAATTGTTTATGTTAATGCAATTTTCACTTTGTCCATTTGGACCATATTGTGTGATATATTCTGTTTTGTGTTCCTTTGCTTGTTTGTGTGGTCTTTGACCATTAATGTACATAATAACAACAAAAACCCCTTTAAAAAATTGTGTGGACTGTTGGCTTGATCTGTGAACCAATTGGACTTAGAATTTAGGCAACATTCATTTGCTAATGGACTTGGCCAATGCCAATTTGTTGAAGAACCAAGTCTTTGCAATTTAAAATTCATTTGATACATCATTCAAGATCTCTCCAGTTCATCTGCAACATTGATCATTGTTAAGCTGTTATGTTGAACCTGTGACTTGTGGGATTCATCTGTTGCATGGGCTATTTTGAAGAAGATCATGAAGTGGATAAGCTTGGATGAGGCCATCTTTATTTGATTCCTTGCTCTTCAAGATTGATATAATTGTGCATTTGTGTGTTGTTTGATTCTAAAAGTCCAAGGGAATTCTGGGTTTCTATTGACATTCTTGTCTATTGGATTGCTACCCATTTGGTCAGATCTTTTCAACTCAAAACTTTTAATTTTTGTACATAGGATAGTCCCTTCATCTTCTCCCAATTTCTTTAATTTCAAAATCTCTCCCTCCATTTTCAAAAACTTCTTTGTGTGAACTACTTTTGTTCCAAACTTTGACCACTTTTGCAAAAAAAGATAGAAACTTTGACCATTTTCAGGCCTTTGTGCCTTTCAAACTTAAATTTTGTTAAAACCAACATACTCATTTTTAAATTTATAACATGAACTACGAGGTTTTGATCCCTCATTTTTATGTTGGTACGTAGGCACAAGACCGAAAGTCTTGTCAAACACAAAAATATAATTAATGAATTCTTTTGTCATCCTCCCATTCTATTTGTTTGTAAACATCACTTTGTACAAAATACATATGCACACAAAAAGGGCTTCCTAGGAGTACCTAGGACACTTTGGGTGCTAACACCTTCCCTCTGTGTAACCAACCCCCTTACCTGTGATCTCTGATTTTTATTAGTTTTTATTTGAAAACTTCTTATTATTTGGGTTTTGTTCGTACTTTTCCCTTTTCCCTTGGAAACAATAAAAGCGCGGTGGCGACTCTTGTTAATTGATCTCTAGCTTGTCAATAGCCTGATGATCATGAATTTCCCGCTACAATGCTCACTACTGAACTAGTCGTAGGTAACGGGACCTCTTGACCATTCTTTATCATTGTAGCATTGTACTGGTACGATACAACCTTATCAGATGAATATGGGACTGGGTCCGCTAACCATATTACCAACAGAGGTACTGATCTTTGACTGACATTATTATTGTTGTTGCTGTCATATTGAATTACCAACCACTATTGTTGTTTGAAAATGGGCACTATGACATTGACATCGTCATCTACATGAGGATATTGAACAATTTGAATCATGCCTTCATCCATCAGACGTTGGATGTCCCTTTTCACTACATCACACCCTATTGTGTTCACACTACAAACAACACAACCATCATAGTCATGTTCAAAGTCACTTACCATACATATATCCTTATGCATCTGCACCAAGGATCTTTGGATAAACCGGACGTCAGAAACCTTGAATTCTCTAGGACAACCGTCCACCATATTCACTGAAGAGTTCCCATGAGCAGGCAAAAGGTTTGCTTTCACATTTGGCGCTTGGTCCTCAAAAGACACCATACCGCTCTTCATAAGCTTTTGAACCTCATACTTCAATGGATAGCAGTTTTCAATATCGTGTCCGGGTGCTCCTTGATGAAAAGCATAATGGAGCTCAGGTTTATACCACCAGGGAAGTGGTTCTGGGATCTGCGGTGGGTTCCTCGGTTGAATTAAGTTCTTGAGAACTAGCGAGCGATACAGCTCTGCATATGACATAGGAATCGGGTCAAAAGAGACCTTCTTCCTCTCAAAGTTCTGCTGATGATGATTGTTGTTGGTATTGTTGTTGTTGTAGGTGTTCGTTCTTTGTTGCGGTTGTTGTTGTTGATGTTGATGTTGTTGACGTTGATGTTGTTGTTGTTGAATTGGTGTTGCTTGTTGATTAGAAAATACCGGAATTACTGATGACACTTGATGATAATGATGTTGACGGGGTGTTGGATTCCTTCTGATCTGAGGCCTCCTTTGCCTCCCACTAATTACTGCGTTGGTCTCACTATCCTTCTTCTTACCAATGTTGCTACCATATCTCTTGCTTGTTGACGCCTCATCTCTTGACAACCGTCCCTCACGGACTCCTTCCTCAAGTATCATCCCCATGTTTACCATTTCGGTAAAATCAATGGGGGCACTAGGGATCATGCGTTCATAATAAAATGAACTCGGAGTTTTCAAGAAGATTTTCGTCATTTCTTTCTCCTCCTAAGGAGGAGTGATCTGCGCAGCCAACTCCCTCCATCTTTGTGTGTACTCTTTAAATGTCTCTTTGTCCTTCTGAGACATAGACCTTAACTGGTATCTATCCGGCGCCATGTCCATATTATACTTGTATTTCTTCACAAAAGCCTCTCCTAAGTCGTTGAAAGTGTGAATGCTTGCACTACCCAATCCCATGTACCAACGGAGTGCAGCACCAGTCAGACTATCTTGGAAGTAGTGAATAAGCAATTGATCATTGTCGGTTTGAGTAGACATCTTATGGGCATACATCACAAGATGACTGAGTGGACAAGAGTTCCCCTTATACTTTTCAAAGTCAGGCACTTTGAACTTCACTGGGATCTTGACGTTGGGCACTAAGCACAACTCAGTAACACTCTTTCCAAACAAATCTTTACCTCTCAGCGTCTTCAATTCCTTGCGCAACTCAAGAAACTAATCTTTCATCTCGTCCATCTTCTCATAAACATCTGGACCCTCAGACGGCTCAGAATGATAGATGGTATCCTCTACGTGAGGCAAAGTGTGCCCAACGGGAGGTGGAACGGACATGACCGAGCTAGGTGCCGGCATGGAAGCAAATGTATGCGCAAAGCCTTCGGGCACAAAGTTGGGCGGCATTTCCCACGGGAATCCAGCAGGCATATTCGGCGTGAAATGGGCAGTAGCAGCAGGCATGGTAGAGGTAGTCACCTCTGACGTAACAGTCCTCGCGGGAGGAGTTATAGGTGTTGGAGAAGCTTGATTCTGAGCAGTAAGAACTGACTCCATCATGGCAATCAGGCGGGCGATCTCGTCCTTCAGCTCTATGTTCTCTTGCTCCAAATGTCCCATGATTTTCAGATGATTGGCTCGGGTATTGTACCGGTGAGTCAGCTTGGCTAAAGCACAGAAGAAACACCAATCAGACATCTGGCAAAAACTTGCTTATGCAAATGATGCATGAAATGCAATGCTTGATTGTTTTTATTTTCAAGGAACTTACTATATCATTTGCAAATATATAATATTTGAATGGCAATTGCAACAATTTGATATGACCAAAAATCTCTTTTTATTTATATAAATTGGAAGGATTACACTGAGTACAATTTCAGAAACCAAAATAAAAAGATACAAGAGAAAAGAAGACTAGTCATCCTAAGGGTCCCTAACAACAATGTCAGAAGATCTGGCTGAAGGCGTGTATTTCCTTCGAATGCGACGGATCTCGGTCTCAAAAGAAGCCTTCATCTGAGTCTTCTCGAGGACAAGCTGATCAACAATCTTCTTCCAAGCAACGGAAGGTTGAGTCATGCTAGAAGATGAAACCTCTGGCTCTCTTTGTCTCTTCGTCACTCAGTTTTCAAGTAGCTCAATAAGTGCATCTTTATCCTTAGACTCCAACTGCAACTCTTCATGCTTTTTGCTCAAAGCACAGAAACGCTTTTCCCACATATCCTTCTCTTGCTTCATCTTGGCGAGCGCGTATTCCAACTCCTCTACATCTTGGTTAGGGAGAGTTAATGGCTCAACCATAACCATAGACATAGGTCTTTCGCAAGGATAAGGCATCTTCAACTTCATATCTCTCTTCTTCACCCAAAGAGTGTAGGCTTCCAAAGTTACACAATTGTGCAGACCAAGCTCGAATCTTCCTTTCCTATGCACATTATGCCAAGCATGCACAATCTTCTGCTTCAAATGTTGGGGATATTTACCCTCTTGATAGAAAAGACCTTCTAACAACATGTTATTAGGTTTTTCTCTCAATGGGAACCCAAGTTGATGACGAGCCAAAGCAGGGTTGTAGTTAATTCCTCCTTGTGTACCAATGAGAGGCACATTAGAGAATTCACAGTAACTCAATCTTCTTGCCTATATTAGTAGGACTTCAGACAACCAAGGATCCAAGAGAATTGATGAGAATTAATAGAGAATCAAAGACAAGAAAAATCCGGAAAAATACCTTCAATGTTGTGCAGAACTTGATCTCTCTTGCTTCAATTCGTGTTTGATCTTGCTTATGGAGCTTGCTAAAGTAGATTAGGAATGGTACAAGGCTTTGGATCTTGGAGTTTTTGAATCTCCAAACAGTGAGATTCAAACTTAAATTTCAAGTGAAATTTCTCAGGTTTTCCTTTCAATGGTGAGGGTTTCAAACGTGGGAGGCAAATCTGGCGCGCAAGGGTCCTCAAAACTGATGCAATGGACCTCTATTTATAGCAAATGCAAGTTATATTTGCACCTTTGAAAATTCTTCCAAATTTGGCAATGTGAAGTGCACGCTTGCATGGGCATGTACAAGCCTATGAAGCAACTTAATTAGGTCCAAATGCAAGTGAGATTGAGTCTGAAAGTGGATGGTGGTGCAAGGCAAAAGTGTATTGATGTTTGAAGAATGATTCTTGCCAACTGATACAGCCATGTTCAGGCCATGCGCAGACCCCCCAAACCTTGTCCAAAATGGATGGATTTGGATTCTTTTGAAAGTTTAGATCAAGAGGAACAACTCTTATGTTGAACACTTTTCCATTTGGAGCTTGTATCATGATGAATTTTGAGGTGGAAGTTTGGAAATTTCAACATGTCAAAATATTTTCTAAGTGTTAAGCCATATGTTCAATTATTCCACCTTGGCTAACTTTTTATGTGAGCTTCAAATGAGAAAAGTGTCTTAATAAAAGTTGTAACTCTTTCAAAACCCTTAAACATGGTCACATATTTGACCTCATTTGGATTTGGGATGAATGAGTTATGCATTTTTGAAGTTGAGGAAAATCACTTGTTCAATGGTATTGGTCATAAATGACCTATAATGTATCCTCATATCACATGCTCATAAAAGTTGAATTATCTCTTCCTCCAAACATCAACATTGAAGTAGACACTTTGAATTTGATTGTGAAACTTGGAAATATTTCATCTCATAAAAATTGAGTAAGTTATGAACTTGGGAAGTTGACTTTCAAATTAGGGTTTAGACAAAATGACCTATAATCTTTCAACATAAGCAATGACTTTAAAAGCAAAAATAGCTATATACCTCAACATGAAATTTGTTTGGAATGTCATTTATAGTAACTTTTCTCTTGTAATAATTTTCATATGATGTAAATTGTAGGAGATAGGGTGTAGGGAACCCCGGTTTTGATCAGTTGAATTCCTCTGGTCAACCACCATGAACCACCTTGCTAACTTGCAGTTCTCTTGACTTTTGGGACTCATGGGAGATCATATATTCATAAGATGGTGAAATTTGATATGCCCCCTTGAAATATTTGATCAATTGGTGAAAAATCTTGTTGAAGAAGTTACATAAGATACCCAGATGAACTAGGGTTTCCAAGTCAAACCAACTCCAAACTCTTGCTGATTTGATGATCAAAATAACATATGAAGCTCATGGGGAATCATGAATGATGTCTAAATCCATTGTAGATCCTTCCTTGGTTGAGCTCTTAGCAATGAGGGTATTAAACCCTAGATGTGAACTTGATAGATCAAAGGTGATCGGGTGCCTTACCTACAAAAGAAATAGACAAGTGCAAGGACATATTTTTGGTATTTTGGTTAGTAAATGATAAAATAACAAGTATGATACAATCACATGGTGCTTGGTGATCTCTCCTAAAACAAACCCAAGGAGTAAGGGGTAAGGAGAATGCCAAGGTATGATCCCAATGCCAATGCATAAGATGTGAATAGCATGAGGGATCTTAGGGTCAAAATTGGGGTCTTACACTGCGAATAAGAACATCAAGAAGATCATTTAGAAGATGGTTGTGACGTACAAAGATTGGCATGAGATGCTCCCATTTGCTTTGCATGGGTACCGTACATACGCTCGCACTTCAACAGGGGAAACCTCTTTCTCTCTTGTTTATGGCATGGAAGTTGTGCTCCCTGTGGAGGTTGAGATCCCATCATTGCGTGTCTTGATGGAAGCCAAGTTGACAGAAGCTGAATGGTGCCAAACCAGATATGATCAGTTGAATTTAATAGAAGAGAAGAGATTGATTGCCATGTGTCATGGGTAGTCATATCAGTAGAGAATGAAGAAGGCATTTGATAAGAAGTTTAAGCCTCATGTGTTTAGAGAAGGTGACCTCATGCTCAAGAAGATTTTATCTTTTAAACCTGATGCCAGGGGCAAATGGTCTCCTAATTATGAAGGCACATATGTTGTGAAGATGGCCTTTTCGGATGGTGTTTTGATTCTTACAACTATGGATGGTGAAGAGTTCACTCGTCCTGTGAATGTAGATGCAGTCAAGAAATACTTCGCCTAAAAAAAGAAAAGAACAACTCACTGAGTTGAAAACCTGAAAGGGCGACTTAGGCAAAAATGAGCGTCTCGGTGGATTGAAAACCCGAAAGGGCGATCCAGGCAAAAATTAGACAGAGAAAAAATAGAAATTTATCCTAGTGGATTGAGTACCCCACCTTGGGGCAATCTAGGCAAAATTAGGGATTATGGAAAGTAACTGCATTCGGTTGATCCTAATCATGAGGGCAGTTTTGAGTAAGTCGTTTGGGTCTGATTCATCATTCTCAACCGAAGCCAAGAGCACAGTGGATATTGAAGTTGCTAGGAGAGTAGTGATCATTGCATTCAATGTAGCCATTTTTCCATGTAAATTACCATTTTCAACTTTTGTAAAGATCTATGGAGTCTTGTCATTTACAGACTACCATTATATTAAATAAAGTTGAGTTTTTTATCCAATTGTTTCTACTCTTATTTATCTCTGCTAAATAAAATTGAATTTTTATGATGATAATTTTGAAATAAATTAATGAATAAAAAATTATTTTTCTTAAAAAAATATAGGTAAGTCTTGACGTGCGAAGCCTTGTTTGTCTTCCCCAAGCTGTTGGTTTAGTAAATTTTCCCCAACAGTTCGTCAGGTATCCCTAGCAGAATTATAGGTTCACATCCTCAGTAGAGTTGAGCTGATGATCAGTCCCGATACTCCTCTTGACATCCTCCAGTTTGTGACTTCAAAAATCCAGAACCTTTATTTGGTTTCCATTCGCATATTTGTGATGCATGACTTTGGCAATTCATCAGATCCGGTTATCTTTTCCTTGGAATTGGTTTTCGTAATTTTCCTAAGAGAATTTGATGATTTTTGAGGGATGCAATGATCTTGGTCATTGTAACACCTCAAAATTTTCCCTCCTCTCTTGGGACTAGCTTTGCATATTGCATTTCATATATAGAGCATTAGGCATTTGCATGTTGCATAGCATATGTGGACAGACAAGTCATCCTCCTAAGTCTTTCTCAGAAGATAGAGAGGTTAAGAGATTCATGCCTGAGGGTCTTATTGAATTGATGATCAATCATCTGAGGGTTGCTCTTCAATTAGGGTTTTATTGGTTCCTCAAGGAGGTTGAGCATTATCTTGTTTGCAAGGGTACATCATCATCATCATGGTTATGTCCTTATCAAAGGTTTCAGAATTCAGGATCAGGTTCCTTGGGATTAGGGTTTTGACCTCTGGTCAACCCTAATCAGTACCATTCTACCAGTCAGGGTTTCTCAAGGAGATGGGGTTTATTTCTTGGATGGAGATCATATGGTCATTATTTTGGGCTTGTTTAAGCTAGGGTTTCATTTTGGAGCTAATTCCTAAAGTGATAGAGGTTCAAGCTGATCAGAGCATGGTTAGGTCATCTGAGGACCTAGAAAGTCAATTGAAAGTCAACTGAAGGCTAGAAGGTGGATAAATGAGTTTCAACATCTCATTCATGATCAAAAGAGGTTCATTTGTCATTACAAACCTCTACATTGACGAATTTGAGGTCAGATCAAAAGAGGTTCATTTGTCATTACAAACCTCTACATTGAACCACCGTCTTCACGAAGAAGACGGTTGTTTCCTCCATAGGCGCCGCCGTCTGATTCTGGATAAGGTGGTTAGGGTTCTTGCCATGTGTGCATGCTTCGTGGCGATTTGATTGGCCTAGTTTCTTTTGACTAGCGCCACATATGCTTGACTTGGTGACGTGGAGGCCAGCAGGATTAATGAAACTCAGCGTTTCATTCCTTGCCTCACTTCGATTCCTGGTGGCACATTATTGGTTTTTATTCATTCAGCGCGCCTCATTTGAATATGAACTCACTTCGATTCCGCCTGGCCACATATTTTCAAATTAAATCCACATTTAACTTTTCCCTCCAATTTCATATGCCTTGTTCATTTTTGTTTCAAATATTTTGCCAACTTTGAAAATTCATATCAATTTGAAATATGATCCAATTAAATCCATTCTTTTTGCTAAATGTTCCTTGGAATGTCTACTATTTTTTTGATGTGATTTTATGATTTTTACCATTGCTGGAATTTGAATTGTGACTGGTTGATTGATCATATGTGTAAAATGCACCTTGCTCCATTCTTTCTATCATGAAATGTTCAATAATGCTCCAATTGCCATGAAATTTTGCATGATTGTTCCCAACATGTTGATGGATGTTTGAGGCTTGATTGTGCATTTTTCTCATTTTTCATTTCTTTTTTATGTACATGATTGCATGGTGTGACAATGTGTGTCACATAATTGGATGTTCAACTTGTGCATTTTCATATCCATATCAAATGAGCTCTTCTATTTATGATTTTTGACATGATGATTGTATTGGACATGTTGTGTGCACATAAAAATTTCCAGAATTGTTTGATTCATTTCTGTTTTGATATAGAATTTTGATTCTTAATGATCATTTGAATGCTTTGAAATTGTCTTTGCCATAACTTGCTCATGAATTGACTTTTCTTAATGCTTTTGATTTGGTCCTTTTAAGGAAATGTTCATGATTGATTAAAGATGATTCATATTGAGTTTTAGCTTCTGTTTTGGCTTTTTACTTCACCTTTGACCCTAGGCTTTGCCTTCGGGGTTTGGACTCACATTTTGAGTTGTGCATTTCAGGTTTAAGCAATAAGTGCTAATGGATGATGTGATTTATTTGCTTGAGATACAATTTGCTTTGTTTAACTAATGTTGATTGTGTTGTAGGTCCTTGGGTGGCTAACTCATTTGAGTTCTATGGCTTGCTCATTGTGTATATTGGTTGTCTGACTGTTGTTGATTGTCTGATTTGTCTGAATGTAAATATTTACTGGTTTAGCTTTTCTTACAGGTACTTTAGCCGTTTTAACTCATTATTTGAGTTGCTTTGCTTTGCTTGTGGTTGGCATACCACTTAGGTAACTTCTTAACTCCATGTAGTCTGGAAGACCTGTCATGTTATTTTGGCAGGCACCTGTCTAAAGCCCTCCTTAAGAGGCAATGCTTGTGCTTGTTTATCTTTGTGCCTTGTACATATAAAGACCTCCTAAGTGAAGAGGCATTGGCAGATAGAAGGGATGTGCAATCTATCCCCTGCTATTCAGTTGAGTCTTTCATCTTGCTCGCACCACGTGCTGATGCATTTTGAATAAACACCCAAAATCTTGTATATAGAGTCAGTCATTGTGGAGTAGAGTCCCACATTCTGGACTCCCACACCTTCATTGATTCAAGCTCTCCCAGGCCAGGGATAAGAGCTCTGAGGTCTCACCCTCATTACCTTTTCATCTGCTTCACCCTAACTCTCAATGTTAGGGTTAAGAGCTCAAAACACCCATAACAGAACCGGCTTGTTTGTCGAGGTTGATTTGACCCCTTGACTAAAGCCCAGCCTTGTATGAGCCACTTGTTTGCATATAGTGTGTGTGCTTGCTCTCCTGTGCTTGTGTTTGCTTATTTGATGTTTAGGCTAGCTTGCTTCCTGTGCGAGTTAGGTTATGTTAGAAACCTCAACCTAGGACTATTGTGGATTGCATGACAACTATTAGGCTCGAGTCAGTCTCCCTATTAGTTTGTTATTTCCCGGTCTCTGGTTTAGGAGAAAGTTTCTCCCCTGTTAAGGGGAACTACGTTGCCCTGATCCTCATACCAGATGAGGTACGTAGGCAGGAGATCGTGCGAGATCTCTCCGGGCACCTTTTTTTTTTCTTTTTGTGTGTGTTTGCTTGACAGTTATTAGGCTCGAGTTCCAGACTCCCTTTTAGCTTGTCTGTTTGATAACCTCTTGTGTGTGGGTGTGGAGTCTGATGTAAGTCCAGCGATTGGCATTCGGTTTCCCGTTTGGGTATTTGTTCGTGTGGAGTCTGATGTAAGCCCAGCGATTGGCAGTCGGTTTCCCGTTTGGGTATTTGTTTGTGTGGAGTCTGACGTAAGTCCAGCGATTGGCAGTCGGTTTCCTGTGGGTGTTTGTGTGCTTGGAGTCTGATGTAAGTCCAGCGATTGGCATTCGGTTTCCCGTTTGGGTATTTGTTTGTGTGGAGTCTGATGTAAGCCCAGCGATTGGCATTCGGTTTCCCGTTTGTTGTTGTTTGTGGAGTCTGATGTAAGCCCAGTGATTGGCATTCGGTTTCCTATTTCCTATTTCTTTTGTGGAGTTGGATGTAAGACCAGCGATTGGCATTCCGTTTCCAGTTGTGTGTTTCTTCTGACGTCTCAACGTCTTTGTGTGTGTTTTGTTTCGGCGTGCGTTAGCCGAACTACGGTAACTCTGATTCTCATTCCAGATGAGATACGTAGGCATAGGATGCGATATCCTAGCGAGCCTGTTTCCCTATCCTCGAACTACGTCGACTCTGATGTTTGTTTCTGACAAACTACGTAGGCCCAGGATGCGATATCCTGCCGAGTCACCTTCCTCCGTCTTCCTCCATCTGTGTTTGATTCCAGTGTGTGTGCTTTCTTTGAGCAGTTATTCAGCAACCTTATTCTATTCTTCTGAGCGTGGATCCCGTCGAGTACGACGGACGTGAGGGGTGCTAATACCTTCCCCTTGCATAACCGACTCCCGTACCTTGTAATCTCCGATCGTAAGACCATTTCCTTTCCAGGTTTACTTCGAGCGTTTCCTTTCCCTCCTTTGGGATAAATAACGCACGGTGGCGGCTCTGTTTGTTTTGTTTTTTCCCGCCGGTTGTTTTTCGCGTTGCGACAGCTGGCGACTCTGCTGGGGAATAAGAGAAGTTGACCTCTTGCTGGTCCATCTTCCCTAAGCAAGTCAATCCTAGCGCTCTCTAGGATAGTTGTGGTTGCTTGTTGTTGCTCTATTTATTGCATTTATGATTATTATGTTGTGTATATATTTGCATAGGTGTTTGCATGCATCATATTATCATTGTGCTGATTCTGTACAGGGTGGTTCCTCTGACTTGGGGTGGGTGTTCTGAGTGGGGCTAAAACCCAGGCCCGAGTATACACCTAGGATTAGCGTGGTCTCATGTTGCCTCTCATGTTAGGTCAACATGTTTTTGGCAACGTGACATACCACAAGCCGGACGAGGTTCATTTGAGAGTGCTCTTCCTTTGTGGAGTATCCACTTTGGTTGAGTCACCTCAGCTGAGCTGTTGACTTCGGTGACCGTTCTTTCCCGGATCTTTGGTTTAGACGATCTTATGAGAGTTGTAGCGGCACACCCAAAAGGGCAAACTCGTTGAGTATCTTGCCCGATTGTCGAGACCATTATCCGCCTTAGGATGACCTTGTTAGAATTCACTTGTGAGGGGAGGGTTGATCTTACAGATGCATGTTCTGATGGTGACTAATGGTTCAGTTATTGATCAGAGTCATATTCATAAGTCGGATTTATGGATTTATTTCTGAGACGCCGGAGTTCTGTCTGTGGTATTTATCAGTGGGGATCCGTTTATTTCAGGATTCCCTGGGTTGGTACAGATGTTTGTGTTGTTATCAGATCAGTGATTCTCCAGTGATGATGATGGTATATCCTTCTTTTCCGTTTATTTTAGAACCCTAAGTTGGAATTGTGGTTACTTAGTACCTCAGATGGTTGTGATCAGTTCAGAGGTCGTAACTCAGTGCAGTGGATGTGCAGATGACTTGGAGGATGGCACAGTGCATTGCATTCATACATCAGCATCATTCACATTTTGTATTTATCTGCATCTAACTCATGTTTATCCATATGCAGGGGACATTCTTGATCGAGATCCTGGTTGAGAGACTTCTTTGTTCCAGACATGAGGACCGGTTTAAAAGATGACGTCGTCTACAGTTTCTTTGACCCAGAGATTGATGTGCTGAGAGATATGATAGCATTGATTACACCTGACCGTGTGGGGATGTTCCGTGAGACTTATAGAGGTATTATGAAGTTGGTTTTCAGGCTCACAGATACAGATAGGAGTGTCATCCATACTCTTCTCCAGTTTTATGACCCGGGTTTAAGGTGCTTTGTTTTCCCGGATTACTTGTTGGGACCTTTGATGGAGGACTATGCCAGTATTCTGGGTATTCAGGTCAGAGATCAGATTTCGTTCTACGTCACTAAGGGAGAACCCGATATTGCTGAAATTTCTCGTGCTCTTTATTTGAGCCCAGAGGTGACCAAGGGGGGTTTGAAGGAGAGGGGAAAGTTGCCTGGTTTTCATCTGAGTTTCTTGGAGGCTAAAGCCAAGGAGCATGCTGTTGTGGGTAATTGGAGGGCCGTTTGTGCTTTGATTGCTGTGAGCATCTATGGAATCATCTTGTTTCCTAATCAGAAGAACTTTGTGGACATTAATGCCATCCGGGTGTTTATGCAGAGTAATCCTGTTCCTACCCTGGTTGGGGACGTTTATTACTCGGTCCATAATCGGAACGAGAAGCGGCATGGAGGATTGATCCGATGTTGTGCTCAACTGTTGTACAAGTGGTTCATGGGGTATTTGCCTTCCTGAGGTGCCTTTTCCTTTCTTGATCCTACTGTCAAGTGGTCAATCAGGTTGATGGGTTTGCGAGCCAGAGACATAGCTTGGACTCACAATGGGAAGCGGAGAAAGCGAGGATTATTGCTGAGAGAAGAATCAGAGAGATGCCAGAGTCAAAGTCCTCACCACAGAATGGGAAGCGGAGAAAGCGAGGATTATTGCTGAGAGAGATCATTATCTTGCTGAGAGGGACCCTTATTTCCGACAGATGAAGATTCACCAGAAGGAAGTGGGAAGATTGCAGCAGGAGAACACTGAGCTCAGGTTCGCCGTGAAGTTTACCAGGATGGTTGATGATGCAGAGCCCTCTGCAGGACCTCCTTTGGTGTAGACTTTTGTTATCATGTGTTGGATTACCGTCAGGCCTGTTGACGGAATTCGTTTGCTTGTATTTTCTTTCTGATTCTGGGGAATTGTAATTTGATTTGTATCAGCCTGATGTATGACTTTCGCACGTATTGTGCACTTTTGATATACAGTGGTTATTATCATTCAGTGATCGATCTTCAAGCTTTATTTGCTTTCTCTGTGCACACTCACATCACACACACATGGTTGGGTGATATCTTTGCTAAATCATAATTCTCTGCTCTGTATGGTGAAATCAGATGATTGATATCAAAATATTATTGCCGGATTATTATCTGTCTCGATGAAACCAGGGTCGAAAGACAGAGTGTTCCTCATGTGGATAGACATTGCATTCATGCATGAATCATAATAACTTGTCTTCTATTTTGCAGGTGTCAGTTTCTAACGTGCTTGATTGTTTCAGGAATCATTGCTCGCGCACGTAGAATCATTCCCTTGCACGTAGCACGTCCACACAGATACCCTACCAGGCGCAACAAATCCAAGCTGATGGATCTACCCAACGCAGATATTCTCGAGTTGAAGGAGAAAATGGGTGAGCTGATAAACGTCATGCAAGGGTTGGCCTTGGGACAGAAAGCACTTGCTGATAAAGTAGAGAAGCTCGAGCGGGCTTCGGCTGCCAACAGTGGTAATAATCAGGAGGTGTGTCCAACAATGGGCTGGGTGGTTCTAGGGATGGTGGTGATCCCAGAAAGAAGACTATTGCTGGGGTGGTGATCAATAATGGTGGTGGTTTTGGTGCTGCTACAGGCGGTGGACCAGGTCCCGTAGTCAATAATTTGAAGGATAGACTGTTTCCTCCTTTCTTCGGGGCTGAGGAGGATAGAGAGGAAGACAAAGAAGCGGATCAGTTCTCCATGCTGAATGAGCAATTTGGTCAATACGGTGTCCAACCACCAAACAAAGAGATTCAGGTGCTGGCGGAGAAAATCAGGGCTCTAGAAAGCTATGCTACTCCGGGGGTTATTAATATGTCGAACATGGGGCTAGTTGAGGGGATTGTGATCCCACAGAAGTTTAAAGCGCCTGCGTTTGATAAATATAATGGGAGTTCTTGCCCGGAAACTCATCTCCAGGCTTTCGTCCAAAAGATTTCTGCTTATACAATGGACCAGAAACTCTGGATGTACTTCTTCCAGGACAGTCTGTCTGGTGGGTCTTTGGAGTGGTATACCAAGCTGAGGTCATCTGATGTCAAGAGCTGGCAGGATCTTGGAGATGCATTCTTTAAACAGTACCAATTTAATGCTGACATGGCTCCTAGCCGTACCTAACTGCAGGGTATGTCTCAGAAGCCTAATGAAGGGTTTAAAGAATACGCACAGAGGTGGAGGGAGTTGGCGGCCAGGGTCCAACCTCCGTTGGTAGACCGGGAGATGTCTGATCTGTTTATGGGTACCCTTCAGGGGACATTTGCAGAAAGAATGGTGGGATTCCCGGTTACCAACTTTGCTGATATTGTAGTGGCTGGGGAAAGAATAGAGAGCTGGTTGAAGCTGGGGAACATACAGGGTAACGCTTCGTCGTCTGGATCGAAGAAACCCTTTGGTAATGGCTAACGTAAGAAGGAGGGTGATACAAGTGTTGTGTATACCCAAAGGGGACAAGGTAGGGATCATTACTACCAGCACATTGCTGCGGTAACAATTCTTGCTGATAATCAACAACAACAACAACAACAACCACCACAACAACGACAGCCATTTCAACAGAGACCGCAGAAGGCCGGGTATCAGGTGAGAGGACGAATGAATGATCGTCAATTTGATAGACCACCTGTGACATATTCCTTCCTATTGAAGAAGTTGAAGGATTTGGGGTTGGTCCAACTGAGGACGTTGGCTCCGTTGAGACCTGACCAGAGGCCGGCCAGTTTTGATGAGAATGCCAAATGTGAATTCCACTCTGGTGCCCCTGGACACAATATGGAAAATTGTAAAGCTTTTAAGCATGTTGTCCAAGACCTGGTGGATTCTAAGGCAATCAATTTTGCACCATCTCCTAATGTTAATGCTAATCCCATGCCCGCGCATGGTCAAATGGGGGTGAATGCAATTTCTGAGGATGAGGGCAGAATCTGGGTGGCGGATGTGGACCGGTTAAAGACTCCATTGGCTGAGGTCAAGAGACAATTGTTGAAGAATGGGGTCTTCCTGGGCTGCGATGATTGTTGTGCTGCGTGCACCGTTGCTACTGATGGATGTGTTTCATTGAGGGAGGTTGTCCAGAGGATGATGGATGAGGGAAGCCTCAGATTTGAGAAGGTTGATTCGGGGAAAGAAGACGTCTCCACCATAACCATCTATTTTGATCCGATCGACTTGTCAGCGCGGGCAAATGCGGCTCCAGTTACCATCATGGTACCTGGGCCAATTCCTTATGACAATGACGATGTTGTGCCATGGAATTATGGTGGAGAGGTTTACTGTAATGGAGAAAACATGAAGATCGGGCTGCAGGTGAAACCACCGTTTCAAAGGTGGATAATGTCGGACCCAGTGGTTTCACTCGCAGTGGAAGGTTGTTTGCACCTGATGCTTTGAGGAGTGGGGATGGAGAGAGAGAAAAGAAAGATAAAGCCGAGGCTTTAGCCAGGGCAAGAGGGAAGCAGGTGGTAAATGAGGGTACTCCTGTGGTGACACCGGCGCCTGGTGGGTCGGAAAGAGAACTTGATGATGAAGCTGAAGAATTTCTAAGGATCATCAAGAAGTCGGAGTATAAGCTTGTTGACCATCTGCAGCAGACTCCATCAAAGATTTCAATTTTGTCATTGTTGCTGAGCTCCGAGGGGCATAGGGAGGCTTTATTGAAAATACTGAAGAGAGCCTATGTTCCCCAGGAGATAACAATCAATCAGTTGGAGACGGTGGTGTCAAATGTCAATGCCAGTCATGGGCTGGGATTCACTGATTTGGATCTGACTGTGGATGGGCGTAATCATAATAGGGCATTACAAATTGCAATGGAGTGTAAAGGAGCGGTGCTTTCGCACGTGTTAGTTGATACCGGCTCATCACTAAATGTGTTGCCAAAGAAAGCCCTGGCAAAGCTGGATTATGAAGGGTTAATCTTGAGGCCCACTGACCTGATAGTTAGAGCCTTTGATGGTTCGAAGCGGGCTGTGTTTGGGGAGGTGGAGCTCCCTGTGAAGATCTGGCCCGAGGTGTTTAAGTCCGTATTCTATGTCATGGATATTCAGTCGGCATACAGTTGCTTGTTGGGTAGGCCGTGGATCCATGTTGCTGGGGCAGTGACTTCGACTTTGCACTAGAAATTGAAGTACATCTGGGACGGGCAGGTCGTCACAGTTTGCGGAAAGTAAGACATCTTCGTCAGCCACCTATCATCGTTCAAGTACGTGGAAATGGACGGTGAAATATGGGAAACGCCAAGTCAGGCATTCGAAACCGTCAAGGTGGAGAATGCTATTTTTGCTAAAGAGGAGAAGCCGTCCATTTCTTCGTATAAGCAGGCCGCCGAGGTGGTGAAGAATGGAGAAGCTCCTGGTTGGGGGAAGATGATGGACATCGCCGCCAAGAAAGACATATTTGGAGTGGGTTATCAGCCGGGTCGAGGTTCGTCTGGGCAGAATAAGGGTCGTCGCCAAACATTCACGTTCACCAGTGCTGGAATGCTGGATCCATATCACATCTGTATGGTGGGTGAGGAGGTCGACAGTGACTGTGAGCTTGATCAGTGGATAAAACCATGCGTACCAGGGATGGAGATCCAGAACTGGAAGGCCGAAAAGATCATCACTGTCACTCTACGTGAAGAGTAATATTTCCTGTTTTTCAATTCTGTCTGCATGAAAGCCATACGCTTTTCCCGAAACGTAATGGTTCATTGTAAGGGCCACCTCATATGTTTCATTTTGCAAAATTTGCGTCATAAATAAAAAGGATGATTTTCATTAAAAGCGGTGTTCCCTGTCTTTCATTTATTTTTGCAGTTTAAAACAAAAATAAAAATGGCAATGTTTGTTTTCACTTTCCTTTTAACTTGTTTCATTCCGGTTCTAAAGCAATGCATGAATCAACATTCATGCAGATGCGATCATTCTCCGGATCTTATTGATAACAATTCTGTTACACCCTCATATGACTTCGACAATCCGATCTATCATGCCGAAGAAGAAGGCGAAGAAGATTGTGAACTGCCGGAGGAATTAGCCAGGTTGTTAAAACAAGAGGAGAAGGTGATTCAGCGGTACGAGGAGCAGGTTGAGATTGTGAATCTGGGTACCGAGGAGGTCAGGAAAGAGGTGAAAGTTGGGGGGCTGCTTTGGAGGCGGATGTCAAGAGCAGAATGGTAGCCTTGTTGAAAGAATATGTTGATATCTTTGCCTAGTCTTATCAAGATATGCCAGGGTTGGATACCGATATCGTTGTGCACAAGTTACCGTTGAGAGTAGATTGTCCTCCAGTGAAGCAGAAGTTGCGCAGAACTCGACCCGAAATGGCCATGAAAATTAAAGAGGAAGTGCAAAAGCAGTTGGATGATGGGTTCCTCGCTGTCACTAATTATCTGCCTTGGGTCGCGAACATTGTGTCGGTGCTGAAGAAAGATGGGAAGGTGAGAATGTGTATGGACTACCGGGATTTGAACAGAGCTAGCCCGAAGGATGATTTTCCATTACCTCGCATCGATGTATTGGTAGATAATACAGCTCAGTTCTCGGTGTTTTCCTTCATGGATGGCTTTTCTGGCTATAATCAAATCAAAATGTCGCCAGATGATATGGAGAAAACAACGTTCATCACACCGTGGGGCACTTTTTTCTATAAGGTGATGCCATTTGGTCTCAAGAACGTCGGTGCTACTTATCAAAGAGCCATGGTGACTTTGTTTCATGATATGATTCATCATGAAATCGAATGCTATGTTGATGACATGATAGCAAAGTCCCAGACAGAAGAGGGGCATCTGGTAGATCTGGCCAAGTTGTTTGACCGGTTGAGACAGTTCAGACTGAGGTTGAATCCGAATAAGTGCACTTTCGGAGTGCGGTCCGGTAAGTTGCTGGGGTTTATTGTGAGTGAAAGAGGAATCGAGGTTGATCCTGCTAAAGTAAAAGCAATACGAGAAATGCCTGAACCGAGAACAGAAAAAGAGGTTCGTGGTTTCTTAGGTAGATTGAACTACATTTCACGGTTCATATCTCATCTAACAGCCACGTGTGAACCCATATTCAAGTTGTTGAGAAAAGATCAAACGGTTAGGTGGAATAATGATTGCCAAGCGGCATTTGAAAAGATAAAAGAATATTTGCAGGAGCCTCCGATTCTGATGCCTCCTGTGGAGGGACGACCTTTAATTATGTATTTGACGGTCCTCGAGGGGTCTATGGGGTGTGTACTGGGGCAGCATGACGAGTCTGGTCGAAAAGAGCATGCCATATACTACCTTAGCAAAAAGTTTACCGACTGTGAAATAAGATATTCACTGCTCGAGAAAACTTGTTGTGCTTTGGTATGGGCTGCTCGCCGACTGAGATAGTATATGCTGGTTCATACCACTTTGTTGATTTCCAAGATGGATCCAATAAAGTACATTTTTGAGAAGCCAGCATTGACCGGACGGGTTGCGAGATGGCAAATGATTTTGACCGAATATGATATCCAGTATACCTCTCAGAAAGCGATCAAGGGAAGTGTATTGTCTGATTACCTCGCCCAGCAACCCATTGAGGATTATCAATCGATGAAGTTTGAATTCCTTGATGAGGACATCATGTTTCTCAAATCGAAAGATTGTGAGGAACCTATCCCGGAGGAGGGGCCCGACCCTGAATCCGAATGGATTCTGATGTTTGATGGGGCCGTTAACGTGAATGGTAGCGGTGTTGGTGATGTTTTGGTTACGCCGAAAGGATCTCACATTCCTTTTGCTGCCCGGCTAACATTTGAGTGCACCAACAATGTGGCTGAATACGAAGCTTGCATCTTGGGTATTGAAGAGGCGATTGATTTGTGGATCAAGAACCTTGTTATATATGGAGATTCAGCTTTGGCTGTGAACCAGGTTAACGGAAAATGGTATATGCATCAATCTCATTTAATTCCATACCGGGATTATACAAGGAGGTTATTGACATTTTTCACCAAGGTGGAATTACATCATGTGCCTAGAGAAGAGAATCTGTTAGCAGATGCTTTGGCTACTCTGGCTGCCTTGATTAAGGTGCAGTGGTGGAATCAGTTCCCTAGTGTTGAGGTGGGACGTCTGGATAGACCGACTTATGTGTTTGCTGTTGACACAGCGCCTGATGATGAGAAGCCGTGGTATTTTGATATTAAACGCTATCTGGAAACCCAGGAGTATCCTGAGGGAGCATCCAAGAAGGACCGAAAGACTCTGAGGAGGTTGGCCTTGGTGTTCTATTTGAACAAGGATGGGGTTCTGTACAAGCGGAATTTTGATTGGGTCTTGCTCAGATGTGTTGATGATAAAGAAGCAAGCCAATTGATGAAAGAGGTGCATGAGGGGTCGTTCGGTACCCATGCCAGTGGGAATGCAATGGTGAAGAAGCTGTTGCGGGCTGGATATTATTGGATGACAATGGAGGCCCAATGTTTCAATTTTGTGCGAAAATGTCATAAATGCCAGATTTATGCTGATAAGGTGCACGTGCCTCCGAACCCGTTGATTTTGATGTCGTCTCCGTGGCCGTTTGCTATGTGAGGCATTGATATGATCGGGAAGATTGAGCCTACGGCTTCGAATGGGCACCGGTTCATATTAGTGGCTATTGATTACTTCACCAAGTGGGTGGAAGCAGCCTCTTATGCGAATGTGACGAAGCAGGTCGTTGCCAGGTTCCTGAAAAGAGACATCATTTGCAGATATGGGGTTCCCAAAAGAATCATTACTGATAACGGTTCTAATCTCAACAACAAGATGATGGCAGAACTGTGCCGAGAATTCAAGTTCGAGCATCACAATTCTTCTCCTTATCGTCCGAAGATTAATGGGGCGGTTGAGGCAACCAATAAGAATATTAAGAAGATTGTGCAGAAGATGGTTGTGACCTATAAGGACTGGCACGAGATGTTTCCATTTGCATTGCATGGGTATCGTACCTCGGTGCGTACGTCTACTAGGGCAACGCCTTTTTCTCTTGTGTATGGGATGGAAGTCGTGCTACCGGTTGAGGTTCAGATTCCATCGTTGAGAGTCCTGATGGACGTGAAATTAGAAGAAGCTGAATGGGTAAGGACTCGGTACGAAGAGTTAAGCCTGATTGAAGAGAAGAGGCTGGCAGCCATCTGTCATGGGCAGTTGTACCAGCAGCGGATGAAGCGTACTTTTGACCGAAAGGTGCGACCTCGTGTATATCACGTAGGCGATATGGTGCTGAAAAGGATCCTTCCTCCTCAAAACGATCGTAGGGGCAAGTGGACACCCAATTATGAAGGTCCATTCGTGGTCAAGAAGGTTTTCTCTGGCGGAGCCTTGTTGTTGACGACCATGGATGGTGAGGATTTTCCATCCCCTGTGAATGCGGACGCAGTTAAAAAATACTTCTTATAAGAGACCCGCTGGACGAAAACCTGAAAAGGCGACTTGGGCAAAAAAGGGTATCCCGGTGGACTGAAAACCCGAAAGGGCGGTCCAGGCAAAAGAGGGATTGAAACGAACAACTGCGTCTAGCATGATCGTGTTTTGGTTAAGACACATGGATAATCCCCGGCAGGGATCGATCGGAAGCGTCTTGTTCAGAAGGCTGAAAGCACGGAGAGTCTTGAGGACATATGGGGTGTAACCGAGTTGGAACTCGATGAGATCACGGGTTCACATTGCCATTAGGATAGATTTTCCTTTTGTGCGCAATTACCTCTTTTCAGGAATTGCTTCCTTTGTATTGCTCAGTTTTGAGCCACCTGTTTCAATCAATAAAATGCATATTCAGTCAAATAATTTTGTTTTTGTTTTCATTACCGCTTTGATTGCAAAAACATCTGTTTATTTTGACAAAGAATCTTTGCATTTTGAGACATGGAGATCCCTTCCAATGCATGTTCATAAGATTGAAAATTTGAAATCTTATTCGGAAGGTTGAGTGACTCAGGTGTTGAAACTTTGGCACACCTGGGGCACGTTTTTATCTAACAATCCCTTTTGCAGGTGCTGTTAGATATTTTCACTCACTTGCAGGTTGTGATGTGAAGTCTTTTGATAAAAGATCCCCGTGGAGTCCAATCAGGGACAAGGGATTGAAGAATGGTGAAAAGACGGTGAAAAACGTGCGACGATCCTGGAGTATTAATCAAGAAGACTCTTCAAAGTCTAAGGACTGGAAAGTTTGTATGAATCTAGGGAGTGCGATCTCCGTGGAGTACGGAGAAGGCGAGAATACAAGGTGATGAATCAGAAAAGTCCAGACAAGCCTAGGAGCTCTCAAAAGTGGAAAGCTGACACTGGATTTAGATGTGGAATACCAGGGTTCGATGAGTCGACGGGTGTTCTGTGCCAGACTTTCCTTATTTCCCCAAGTAGAGTCGGGATTGTTACCTCCCCAGCAGATTCAAGGTCTGTGTCTTCCCTAGCAGGGTCGGGATGGTTATCTCCCCAGCAGGTTTGAGATCAGTGTTTCCTCAGCAGCCAGGCCTGGAGGTGTCTATTGGTAGTTGTTTCCCCCAAGCAGAGTCGGGATTGTTATATCCCCAACAAGTCGAAGATTGCCGTTTTCCCCGCAGAGTGCGTTGGTAGTTGTTTCCCCAGCGAAGTCCCCAAGCGGATCGGGTTCAGTGGAGGTCATCCCCGGTGAGGGTGGTCCTTTCCCCAGCAGCGGTGCTATTCCCCAACAGGGTGGAGGTTGGGGCGATAGCGAGTTCCTCAGTGGGGTGCCTCGAGCTCCCCAGAAGAGTCCCTTGAGGGGGGATTCTTTTTATGCATTCATCATGTAGATAAGCATAGCCTATTGCATACCTAATTGCGTAGCATTTCTATGATTATGGAGCATTACGCTAAAAAAATCATCATGCATAAGCATTGCAAGCATAAGCTAGTCTCAAGCCGTGGTTACTGTTTGAGGATTGGTTTCGCCAGATGGTGAAGATGTTACTCTGAGGAGTTCGGCATCGTGATTCTGAATCAACGGTATTCCCCAGTAGTGCGATATTGGAGGAAGATTTTCTGTCGGGCGGAGATGGATATAATAATAAAAAATCAAGAGAAGTTTTGGGGTTTCATGAAAAGCAAAAAGAGAATAATCCCCAGTTGAACGCAAATTGTTCGTTCACGATGGATTAAGTAAGGATAGTATGCTCATGGCTTGTTATCCCCAGCATGGGTCATTGGCACGCGTGCCGCCTCATTTATCACTTTTCCTTATTTCTGTCGTTGCTGACAGGCAAGAAGTTTCTGATTTTCAGATCGAAGAAGTTTCCGACGATCAGGTCGAAGCACTTGTGGCACTCAGGCCAGTTTCCGATTTTCAGATCGAAGAAGTTTCCGACGATCAGGTCGAAGCACTTGTGGCACTCAGGCCAGTTTTCGATTTTCAGATCGAAGAAGTTTTAGAAGATCAGGTCGAAGCACTTGTGGCACTCGGGCCAGTTTTCGATTTTCAGATCGAAGAAGTTTCCGACGATCAGGTCGAAGCACTTGTGTCACTCAGGCCAGTTTCCGATTTTCAAATCGAAGAAGTTTCCGACGATCAGGTCAAAGCACTTGTGGCACTCAGGCCAGTTTCCGATTTTCAGATCGAAGAAGTATCCGACGTTCAGGTCGAAGCACTTGTGGCACTCAGGTCAGTTTCCGATTTTCAGATCGAAGAAGTTTCCGACGATCAGGTCGAAGCACTTGTGGCACTCAGGCCAGTTTCCGATTTTCAGATCGAAGAAGTATCCGACGTTCAGGTCGCAGTACTTGTGGCACTCATGCCAGTTTTCCGGTATTCAGACCAAAGCGGTATTCAGACCAAAGTGGTATTCAGACCAAAGTGGTATTCAGACCGAAGTGGTATTCAGACCGAAATGGCATTCAGGCCAGTTCTTCGGGCATTCAGGCCAATCTCTCGGTGTTCAGATCGATATCAATACTCCCAGATTCCGATGCTCAGTATTCAGACTGACGAGCGGCGTTCTGGCCATGGTGGTTCCTGTGTTACCATTTATTTTGGTATCCAGATCAAAATTTCTTTTCGGCATTCAGGCCGACTTTCACCGTACCTGACGGATTCTTCTTTTGAGATTGTTTCTTTGCCGATTCTGACAGGCATTGTTAATTATTATCCCCAGCGGAGCGCAAATTGTTCGTTTGTTCTGGGTATTCAATCACTCTACACCCTGATCATCTGAAAGCCGAGGCTATTCATATCGACAGGTTCATAGTGGATTGAACAGGGGCAGCTGTAACACCTCAAAATTTGCCCTCCTCTCTTGGGACTAGCTTTGCATATTGCATTTCATATTTAGGGCATTAGGAATTTGCATATTGCATAGCATATGTGGACAGACAAGTCATCCTCCTAAGTCTTTCTCAGAAGATAGAGAGGTTAAGAGATTCATGCCTGAGGGTCTTATTGAATTGATGATCAATCATCTGAGGGTTGCTCTTCAATTAGGGTTTTATTTCTTCCTCAAGGAGGTTGAGCATTATCTTGTTTGCAAGGGTACATCATCATCATCATGGTTATGTCCTTATCAAAGGTTTCAGAATTCAGGATCAGGTTCCTTGGGATTAGGGTTTTGACCTCTGGTCAACCCTAATCAGTGACATTCTACCAGTCAGGGTTTCTCAAGGAGATGGGGTTTATTTCTTGGATGGAGATCATATGGTCATTATTTTGTGCTTGTTTAAGCTAGGGTTTCATTTTGGAGCTAATTCCTCAAGTGATAGAGGTTTAAGTTGATCAGAGCATGGTTAGGTCATCTGAGGACCTAGAAAGTCAACTGAAAGTCAACTGAGGGCTAGGAGGTGGATAAATGAGTTTCAACATCTCATTCATGCTCAAAAGAGGTTCATTTGTCATTACAAACCTCTACATTGAAGAATTTGAGGTCAGATCAAAAGTTTCCAAAAATGGAAAGTGACCTGTAATTGAAAGTTTCCAAAAATGGAAAGTTTTTGGTTCAAATTCAACTTGATCTTACATCATCAAAGAAGCTCCAAATGAAATTTTTTCCAACATGAAAGTTGAAGATCTTTCTCTCCCATTTCCAAAAAGTCCAAGATCATGAATTTATGATGAATGGTTGAGGAGATATGATCAAATCATTGCCAAGTGTGCTTGAAACTTCAAAAGGCCATAACGTTTGACTCATAACTCCAAATTGAGTGGCTCTTTTTTCATTTTGCTTGTCATGACATGTATTTTCCAAATCATCCATCACATTACATGAAATTTAATCACATGATCATTTGTTCTCTCATGACCTTTTTGGAGGGAAAATGATAAATTCAAAATTGGTGCATTGTATGGATAAAATGACATTGCCATTGTGTGCATGAGGTGTTTTTAAGTGAATTTGAGCTCTCATTGGTTACTGTTCACGTATGCATGCTCCATACACCTCCAATTTTCCAAATTTGCTCACACACCTTATTTTCACTTAATCACAATTAACCAATGCTAATTAACATTTTCAGTAGGATTAACACATATATAAATACATAATCCTAACAGAATTTGGGAGAATTCACCATTTCTAGATCTAAAATCTTCTTCCCTCCAAATTCTTCTCTCAATCCAAATTCAAATTTCTTCCACATAACCTTGCTATTTTCTTGCATATTCTTGTTCTGTGACATTGATTTGGTGTAGATCAAGCTCTTAATTGCAGCATTTGGCCAAGATTCGTGTGGTGCAAGCTCAAGAACACAAGTATGGAAGTTCAGATTTGAGCAAGATCTAAGCCACTACAAGCTCTAATTTCTTCATAAAGCTTCATAACAGTGATAGAGGAGTGGATTTGAAGCTTGACAGGCCTTGAATCGTGCGTTTTCTCAAACTGTTCTTCAAGAGGTAGGTTTTTTGAACCTCTTAATTCTTTAAATAATGCACATGTTCATGTAGATCCTTCCATGCTGATTAATCTGAGCTAAATTTCATGTGATTTGGATGATTATTGAATGAGATATATGTGATTGAAGTTTTGAATGCATAATATACTTTGCTTCGATTTGCATAATTTGTGATGAATTAGACTTAATTAATGCTTGATCTGTAACCTACGTAGCATGAGCATTCCAATGATGTACATATTTCACAATTTTGGAAAAAAAATTGCATGAGTACTGTTGAACCACCGTCTTCACGAAGAAGACGGTTGTTTCCTCCATAGGCGCCGCCGTCTGATTCTGGATAAGGTGGTTAGGGTTCTTGCCATGTGTGCATGCTTCGTGGCGATTTGATTGGCCTAGTTTCTTTTGACTAGCGCCACATATGCTTGACTTGGTGACGTGGAGGCCAGCAGGATTAATGAAACTCAGCGTTTCATTCCTTGCCTCACTTCGATTCCTGGTGGCACATTATTGGTTTTTATTCATTCAACGCGCCTCATTTGAATATGAACTCACTTCGATTCCGCCTGGCCACATATTTTCAAATTAAATCCACATTTAACTTTTCCCTCCAATTTCATATGCCTTGTTCATTTTTGTTTCAAATATTTTGCCAACTTTGAAAATTCATATCAATTTGAAATATGATCCAATTAAATCCATTCTTTTTGCTAAATGTTCCTTGGAATGTCTACTATTTTTTTGATGTGATTTTATGATTTTTACCATTGCTGGAATTTGAATTGTGACTGGTTGATTGATCATATGTGTAAAATGTACCTTGCTCCATTCTTTCTATCATGAAATGTTCAATAATGCTCCAATTGCCATGAAATTTTGCATGATTGTTCCCAACATGATGATGGATGTTTGAGACTTGATTGTGCATTTTTCTCATTTTTCATTTCTGTTTTATGTACATGATTGCATGGTGTGACAATGTGTGTCACACAATTGGATGTTCAACTTGTGCATTTTCATATCCATATCAAATGAGCTCCTCTATTTATGATTTTTGACATGATGATTGTATTGGACATGTTGTATGCACATAAGAATTTCTAGAATTGTTTGATTCATTTCTGTTTTGATATAGAATTTTGATTCTTAATGATCATTTGAATGCTTTGAAATTGTCTTTGCCATAACTTGCTCATGAATTGACTTTGCTTAATGCTTTTGATTTGGTCCTTTTTAGGACATGTTCATGATTGATTAAAGATGTTTCATATTGAGTTTTAGCTTCTGTTTTGGGTTTTTACTTTACCTTTGACCCTAGGCTTTGCCTTAGGGGTTTGGATTCACATTTTGAGCTGTGCATTTCAGGTTTAAGCAATAAGTGCTAATGGATGATGTGATTTCTTTGCTTGAGATACAATTTGCTTTGTTTAACTAATGTTGATTGTGTTGTAGGTCCTTGGGTGGCTAACTCATTTAAGTTCTATGGCTTGCTCATTGTGTATATTGGTTGTCTGACTATTGTTGATTGTCTGATTTGTCTGAATGTAAATATTGACTGGTTTAGCTTTTCTTACAGGTACTTTAGCTGTTTTAACTCATTATTTGAGTTGCTTTGCTTTGCTTGTGGTTGGCATACCACTTAGGTAACTTCTTAACTCCATGTAGTCTGGAAGACCTGTCATGTTATTTTGGCAGGCACCTGTCTAAAGCCCTCCTTAAGAGGCAATGCTTGTGCTTGTTTATCTTTGTGCCTTGTACATGTAAAGACCTCCTAAGTGAAGAGGCATTGGCAGATAGAAGGGATGTGTAATCCATCCCCTGCTATTCAGTTGAGTCTTTCATCTTGCTCGCACCACGTGCTGATGCATTTTGAATAAACACCCAAAATCTTGTATATAGAGTCAGTCATTGTGGAGTAGAGTCCCACATTCTGGACTCCCACACCTTCATTGATTCAAGCTCTCCCAGGCCAGGGATAAGAGCTCTGAGGTCTCACCCTCATTACCTTTTCATCTGCTTCACCCTAACTCTCAATGTTAGGGTTAAGAGCTCAAAACACCCATAACAGAACCGGCTTGTGTGTCGAGGTTGATTTGACCCCTTGACTAAAGCCCAGCCTTGTATGAGCCACTTGTTTGCATATAGTGCGTGTGCTTGCTGTCCTGTGCTTGTGTTTGCTTATTTGATGTTTAGGCTAGCTTGCTTCCTGTGCGAGTTAGGTTATGTTAGAAACCTCAACCTAGGACTATTGTGGATTGCATGACAACTATTAGGCTCGAGTCAGTCTCCCTATTAGTTTGTTATTTCCCGGTCTCTGGTTTAGGAGAAATTTTCTCCCCTGTTAAGGGGAAGTATGTTACCCTGATCCTCATACCAGATGAGGTACGTAGGCAGGAGATCGTGCGAGATCTCTCTGGGCACCTTTTTTTTTCTTTTTGTGTGTGTTTGCTTGACAGTTATTAGGCTCGAGTTCCAGACTCCCTTTTAGTTTGTCTGTTTGATAACCTCTTGTGTGTGGGTGTGGAGTCTTATGTAAGTCCAGTGATTGGCATTCGGTTTCCCGTTTGGGTATTTGTTTGTGTGGAGTCTGACGTAAGTCCAGCGATTGGAAATCGGTTTCCCGTTTGGGTATTTGTTTGTGTGGAGTCTGACATAAGTCCAGCGATTGGCAGTCAGTTTCCTGTGGGTGTTTGTGTGCTTGGAGTCTGATGTAAGTCCAGCGATTGGCATTCGGTTTCCCGTTTGGGTATTTGTTTGTGTGGAGTCTGATGTAAGCCCAGCGATTGGCATTCGGTTTCCCGTTTGTTGTTATTTGTGGAGTCTGATGTAAGCCCAGTGATTGGCATTCGGTTTCCTATTTCCTGTTTCTTTTGTGGAGTTGGATGTAAGACCAGCGATTGGCATTCCGTTTTCAGTTGTGTGTTTCTTCTGACGTCTCAACGTCTTTGTGTGTGTTTTGTTTCGATGTGCGTTAGCCAAACTACCGTAGCTCTGATTCTCATTCCAGATGAGATACGTAGGCATAGGATGCGATATCCTAGCGAGCCCGTTTCCCTATCCCCGAACTACGTTGACTCTGATGTTTGTTTCTGACAAACTACGTAGGCCCAGGATGCGATATCCTGCCGAGTCACCTTCCTCCGTCTTCCTCCATCTGTGTTTGATTCCAGTGTGTGTGCTTTCTTTGAGCAGTTATTCAGCAACCTTATTCTATTCTTCTGAGCGCGGATCCCGTCGAGTACGACGGACGTGAGGGGTGCTAATACCTTCCCCTTGTGTAACCGACTCCCGTACCTTGTAATCTCCGGTCGTAAGACCATTTCCTTTCCAGGTTTACTTCGAGCGTTTCCTTTCCCTCCTTTGGGATAAATAACGCACGGTGGCGGCTCTGTTTGTTTTGTTTTTTCCCGCCGGTTGTTTTTCGCGTTGCGACAGTCATATCATCCTTAGTATTTTGCTTAGATCCACAGGAAGAGTTTTATCTCTTGTACTCCCCGGTGGAGTTCATCTTCAGATATCGAAGATCCCTCATCCTCTGAGGTTTTGGATTCTAAGCAGTGTTTGGTCCCCTACAGGGTTGTCTCCCATTTGATATAGTGTTGACCTAAAATTCCCCGCAGAATTGACAATTTGGGTCCTCAGTAGATTTTTCCTCTCTCTCCCCAGCCAGGGTTGAGTTATCCAGACCTTGATGACTTATGTTCATCCCCATCATTTTCTCCAGTTGATGTTTCCACCCTGTTGAGATTAGCCGAGTATTGCAGCAATGTTTCAAACATGTGATATTTGTATCCTTTGTGTTATTTCGTCAGCATAATTATAATCATATACATACATATTCATACATAAAACACAACATCAGATTTCATTATGCATTTTTATTGCATTTGACTCTTTTATTCTGATCCTCTGTGTAGCGGGGTTTTCGTTACCTTTAGGTTTATTGACTAAACCAAAAGTAAACATACAATTCGAGTCGCCACCGCACTTTTATTTGTCCAAAGGAAAGGATAAAAAGCGAACAAAAGCCAAGGTAAGAAGTTTTTCAAATCAAAAACTAATAAAAAATGTCAGAGATCTGGGTAAGGGGTTGGTTATGAAATGGGAAGTTTTTACGCACCCAAAACGTCCTTAGTACTCTAAGGGAACCCTTTTTGCAAAATATGTGTTGTAGGTTGGTATTTGTGAAAATATGTGTAAAAGATTGAGGGGATGAGAAGAGAATAGATTATATTTACAAATTTGTTGTTTGAATGGATGAACCCATTGCCTACGTACCATCACAAAAGAGGATCAAAACCTCGTAGTTCGGGGTAAAAAAAATCACAAAGATTGGTGAATTGATTTGATCAAAAGCCTTAAGGTCTTTTGTTATCAAAGGGAGAAAACTCAACCTAAACCAACAATCCACCATGTGAGGAAGGCATCAACATACTAGTGAGGGGTTAACCCTATAATAAGTATGGAAGACTTATAATCCAATCACTAAGGATAAGGTGAGATTCACATCAACCACTATGATAACTCAAACCTATGACTAATGTTTATGAAAAGGTTTTAACAAAGGTGGCCATTGGAACCACAAAAACAACTTGAAGTGAGTTATATTTACAAGTTAAGTGTATTTACAAAATGAAGTCAAAGTTGAATTAAGGTTTATTCACAATGAGTATTGATGAAAAGATTTTGAAAACTCAAAGGCATAAGGCCTAGGTTTCTAGTTTGAAACAAAATCAAAGTTTGAAGAAAAGATTTTTGGCTTGGGTTAGAGTGGGGAGAATAAGAGAAGGGATAGTCCTAAATCATACAAAGATAAGAGAGAAGATAAAACCCTTGGAGTTCCTTTTCTTGAAATCATAGAGATGATTCAAGATGCTCCTTTCCTTTGGACTTAGCACACAAACAAGCAATCATACAAATTAGATTCAAGCTCCTATGATCTCCATTTGGCTTGTCTCTCTTAACTTGGCTACTCATGACAATGGTCCTCTTTTATATCTCAAGATGGGATCGCTATCACACAAGAGCAAACATCAAAAGGTTCATAACACAATAAGAGGAATGGACAAAGAATAGGTTTTGGAAAGGAAGTCCTTTGAAGTCAACTTTGAAATTTAGCATTCTAAAGGCATGAGGCCTAGTTGCTCTTCAACAAGTTTAGCATTCTAAAGGCATAAGGCCTAGTTTCTCTTGAACTCCTTCAAGCATAGGTAAGTCCTAATTCTAAGTCCTTTATCCTTTTTGCATTAGGTCCACACAAAACAAAGGCAAAACCAACACAAAACAACAATATATTTATATACAATAATGAGCTCAAATGAGCAAAAGAAAAATGACATAAACATGAAATATGTGCTCAAGTGAGCAAAGTGAAAAGCAATATGAATAAATGAGCAAGAAATAAAGTGCATTAAAGTAAATTGCAAGAAATTAAATGCTCAAATTAAAGTTAGTAATTAGTGTAGTTATGTTAGTTTGTCATAAGACAATTTAGCGCTATGTTAAGCAATCGTAAGTGGACTAATGTAGTAGTCACACCTATCTGAGGTCGGTCAATAAAACTATAGGCAAATAAACACAAGTTAGAGATCATGACTAGTAAGCCAAGCTCCTAAAAGTTGTCATGCCAAAAGAAAAGAGAAAGGCCTTGTATGGACTTTAGGTTTTTTGCTTGACCAAGAAGCAACCTATCTTGGACACAAAGCAACTCACTTGATCATGGATCAAGTTGAGTTTGATTTGGATCAAAGAAGGTTAAGCCTCTCATTTGTCAAGACTAACCATAAGACATTAACTCATTGGCCAAAAATAAAAAGAAATGGGATGAAGATGAAATGGATGGAAAGAGAAATAAAGTATCAAACTCAATTGATCAAATGTGAGTTAAATCATCATCAATCAATGCTAAACAGAAGAGAAATGAGGATTACAAGTCAACAAGTCAAACATATTTTTTGGTAATTTTTGAATTAAAAATAAATGCAAAATAAAATGAACAAAATATGGTCATACCTCAAATTCAATTCAAATCAACTTCAACAAGTCCAATTAAATTCTCATAGGTCTAACATGGTCAAACAAACTTTGACAAATTTTCTCAACAATTTTTGAAGTCAGCAACTATTTAAAAACAATAAAAATAACATAATATGAATTAAAATCTCAAATCAATTAAGAAATTGATGAGACTAATTTTCATTGACTTATCATGATCCATATGTGTTAAGAAAATATTTTTGGATTTTTCAAATATCAGAAAGTATTTTAAAATGAATTAAAACAATTAAAAACCAAATAATTCACAAAAAATATTAAATGAAGTCACAAAAATAATTAAAAATCAAAATATGAAACTAGATTTTTCAAGAAATTTTTTGGCATTGGTCTCATATTTTTGTGACTTCAAATAAAATATTTATGAACTTTTGAAAATAAAAGAAATTCAAATGGAATTAATAGAAAATAAGAAAATAGCAAAAATGCGCAGCCACAGGATCATTTCATTAATTGACGTGGCAATGATCCTAGGGCTCAGAGGCGCGGTCACATGATACACCTTGGTCAAACGCGCTACACTTTGATTTAAAATAAGTCAAAACATTGGAAGGCCAAGATTAAAACTTTGCATCATGATCCAAAGGCTCTGGGGCTCCCACGTGGGGATGGTGGTGGAAACCACCATCTTCTCCGGCGATCTAACCAGATCCGGCCACCATGCGCAGGGAAATGAAGTTTAATGAAAATGAAAAATGAGGATATCAAAATGAAGCTGAGGTGATGTACACCACCCCTGTAACCATGGATCATCCTCACAGTTCCTATTTAGAGAGAAACATGAGCTTGAAGATCATGGTACATGAACTGAAATGGCACGATTTGCAAAATTAAGACCACCACTGGTCTGCCTCAAGCATGAGGGCTTCAGAAAACCACACAAACCAAAGAGATTCACATTATATTGCAAGATTTAGATCGAGAAAGTTTGGTGTTCTACCTTTGAAATGGAGCTTTAAACAGCACGAATTATCCAAGCTCTTGATCCTATTTTGCTCTGGAAGTGTGATTATGATGCTAGGTTAAGGAATTGAGCTGTGAAGATCAACTAATGATGTTGAAATTCAAGCTTGAAAATGAAATAGAAAACTGAAAATTCCTTTAGTGAGAGTTTGGTTTTCAATTCAGCAGCACTTCAGATCTCCACTTGGTTACCATTTGAATGAGAATGAGCTTCTATTTATAGCTGGAATGTGATGCAAGGCAATGTTTGGCTCGTGTGCATGAAGTTTAAACTCTCCTTGCATGGGCCTGTACAGGCGCATGTAAGGCCCAAGAATGAATGCAAATCCATGCTAAGATCAAATGTAAGTGAATTGGACGTGCAATTGGCTTGGCATTTGCGTGCACATGAAGTTATAATGTGAATTGCAAAAAATGAACATAAACATAAAGCTCTTCGAAACTCCCACATGGAAAGTCCAAAAAATTAATGTGAGTAATGGTTGGAAATCCCTTTAAATAAGGAAAAAAAGTCATGTTGGGAAAAAATTCATTTGGCAATTGGAAATTTATGAAAACTGGCTGTGAAGGTTTGGGTACAAAACATGTTTAGGTTCCCTTTGAAAAGTTTTACCAAAAGCAAGCATCTTCAAGCCCTTCTGTTTCAATGATGCATGCCTCAAATGGAAAACTCTCCAACATCAAAGTTGTACATATTTTCAATATGATCAATTTAGACTTAAATTTTGCATCATTAGGATTTTTCATGAGAAAGTTATGGGCACTTGAAGTTGGACATTTTTCAAATTCAATGACTTAGGTCCAAAGTGACCTATAATGTTTTGTATTATCACATGTGTTTATTTTAGGATTATGAAATTTTGTCCAACATAATATTTGAATTAGACATCCTAAAATTTCCAATTCATTTGGTCTCACCTAAAAATCATAAAAATTAAGGAAGTTAAAAATGACCTATAATGTTTTGAAATGAATGATGACCTTAAAAGTTTCAAATGGATTTTTTATGAAAATGAAAGTTGTTCATATGGTTCTTAAGAAAACTTTTTCTCTTGGGGTCATATTCATTTGACAAACACATCAAATGTTATGTCTCAGTGATCCTCAGTTTAGTCAGATGACTTGACTGGTCAACTTCTCAAGGCCAAACTTCAAATCTTGATGAATGAATGATTGAGGAATATCACATAAGCTCGTATATGAATAAAATAATGAATGAAAGAACTTACCTTGATTAAATTTTATCATAGGTTGAGGTTGCTTCAAGAGCAAGGCGCAATCAATGCACAGTTGAATTAGGGTTTCCTTGGGAAACAATCCTCAAGCCCTTCGGGCTATCTTGATAAAATTGGAAAATTGAGACACTTGGGAGACATATATGGTGATTAGGAACTTTGTGGACCATTGTCATGCTTGTTTTCATCTTCATTTAGCCACTTCATTGAGCTTAGGAGCCTCCTAGGAGCATGGGATCACATGATCACTTGAGCTTCAAAACAAAAAGAGTTAGTGACATATTTTTGTGCTTTGGGTTAGTAAACAAATAAGAAAAGCAATAATATACAATACAAGCATGCTTGGTGGTCTCAAACGAACTCACACAAGTCCCACCCCTAGGGTTAAGGAGCCACACATGCTATGATCCTTGAGGCAATGCATTGAGCAAATGATATGATGCCATGAGGGATCTTAGGGTCAAAATTAGAGTCTTACACTCTGCTACGGTGATATTATTTGCCCATGCAGGTTTGGTGCGGTTGTCCTCCTTCAATTGTAGAGTGTCAGCCCCTTAAGCAGAAAGAGTTTAATCTTTCTCATTTTCCACTGAGTTATTTTCCTCGTGGATGATCATTATTTTAGTTTCCTCCCCAGTTAATCATCTGGATGGAACCACTCCCCTTGAGTTATATCCTCATTGGGTTGAGTCTTTGTTTGACCATTTCTTTCTAGTTACTACCTAGATAGATATTCTTGGTCCCTTTGAGAGTCTCTTACCCAGTAACTGGTAATATTCTTCTCGATTTTTGAGTATTTTACTTTTGCCCAATGCCTGGTAAAAGTAACATACTTCTTTTGTTTTCCCCAGCGGATTCGTTTTCATGTTTCCCCAGGAAGTTTATCCTTGATATGATCATTCTAACCGGTGATAGATATTCTTCCTTTGTGATTTTCTACACAGTAAAAAGGTAGTTGTAATCCCTACTTTTATTCATCAGAGTTAATCCTTGATATGTTCATCCTAACTGGTGACGGATTTTCTTCTCTTTGTGGTATTCTATCCAGTAAGCGGTAGTTGTAAACCCTATTTTCCCCTCCGAGTCTATCCTTGATATGTTCATCCTAACTGGTGAAGGATATTCTCTCTTTGGTATTCTATCCAGTAACTGATAGATGTAATTCCTATTTTTCTCCCCGGAAGTATATCCTTGATATGTTCATCCTAACCGATGACGGATATTCTTCGTCTGAGTCTATCATTGATATGTTCACTTTAACCGGTGATGGATATTCTCTCCTATTTGGTATTATGACCAGTAACTGGTAGTTGTAAATCCTATTTGATCATTTTTCTCCGCAGGCTATTCTTACCCAGTAACCGGTAACGAATACACCTCATTTTCCTCAGTGAGTCATCCTTGATATGTTTACCCTAACTGGTAACAGATGTCCCTCTATCAAGGTATATTATCTTCCTACCCAGTAACCGGTAATAGATAATATACTTCTGGTACTCATGTGTTGAAGATCATTCTTCCCTAGTTGAGTTTGATTCAGGTATTTTAGCTTTATTCTGATCTACCCGTTTCCCCAACAGCTTTTTCCCCTATCCCCAACTGGGTCCTTCCATTGATTTATTTTCATGGAAATACCCCTCGTGTCTCCAGCAGTTTTCAAGCCATAGCCTGGTCTACGCACATCTTTTATACCCCAGAGTATATGTCTCCCCAATGAGTGTTCCTTATAGAATGCATTATGCTCCTGTGGACTTTCAGTCTCTTCGGATTCTTTTCCTTTGTGGCAATAACATTTCATATCATATGCATCATGAGGTCTCTTAGGGACCAAAATTTGTTTATAGATGTTGTTATTTAAGTCCATTCTACTGAGTTGATACAAAGATTTTAACCTTCACATCCTCAGTTATAATATCCTTAAATAGGGGCAGTTGTAAGACCCCAATTTTGACACTAAGATCCCTCATGCTATATCATCATATACATTAGCTTTGGGATCACACCTTGGCATCCTCCTTACCCCTCATTCATTGGGTTTGCATTAGAAGAGATCACCAAGAACACTTGATTGTATCATACTTTGTTTTTCATTATTTACTAACCAAAATTCCAAAAATATGTCTATGTATAGTTTACTTCTTTTGTAGGTAGTGTGTGTGTTCACCTATGCTCCATCAAGCTCATATGTAGGGTTTGAGACCCTCAATGCAAGGAGACTAATCGAGAGATGGTTCACATTGACTCTAGACATCATATATGGATCCTCATGATCTTCACATATCATTTTTATCAAGAAATCATCAAGAGTTCGAAGCTTGTTTGCCTTGGAAGCCCTAATTCATTTGGGTACCTTGTGTAACTTCCTCAGCAATTTTCTTCACCATTTGATCAAATATTTCAAGGTATACTTCATATTACATCATCTTATGTATATATTATCCTCCATGAGTTCAATAGATCAAGAGAATTTCAAGTTTGCAAGTTCGTTCATGGTGGTTGACCAGAGAAAGTCAATTGGTTAAAACTGGGGTTCCCTAGACCCTATCTTCTACAATTTTTGGCATATGAAAATTATTCTAAGAGCAAAGTTACTCCTTATGACATTCCAAACAACTTTCATGTTGAGGTCAAGATCTAGTTTTGCTTGTAAAGTCATTTTTTATGGTGAAAGGTCATTTTGTTTGAACCCTAGTTAGGAGGTCAACTTCCAAGGACCATAACTTGCTCAATTTTTATGAGATGAAAGCCATTAAAGTTTCATGATCAAATTCAATATGTCTTGTCCAACTTTTATTCTTTGAAGAAATTCAAATTCAACTTGTAAATGCATGTTCCAAGAGGAAATATTATAGGTCATTTTGGGCCATTACCATTGAACAAGTGATTTTCCTCAACTTCTAAAATGCATAACTCCTTCATGCCAAATACAAATGAGGTCAAACTTCTGTAGCGGTAAATTCATGACCATTAAACTATGGACAAACTTAACGTCAATAAAACCAGAGTCGCCATCGCGCTTTTATTGTTTCCAAAGCAAAAGGGAAAAGTACGAACAAAACCCATAGATAATAAGTTTTCAAATCAAAACTAATAAAATGTCAGAGATTACAGGTAAGGGGGTTGGTTACACAGAGGGAAGGCGTTAGCATCCAAAGTGTCCTAGGTACTCCTAGGGAGCCCTTTTTTTATGTGTAGATGTGTTTTTGGTATAAAAGATGTTTGAGAAAAATAGAGTGTGGGATGAGAAAAGAATTCATTGATTATATTTTTGTGTTTGACAAGACCTTAAGACTTATGCCTATGTACCAACTGTAGCGGGAAATTCATGATCATCAAGCTATTGACAAGCTAGAGATCAATTAACAAGAGTCAACATCGCGCTTTTATTGTTACCAAGGGAAAAGAGGAAAAGTACGAAGAAAACCCAATAAGTAAGAAGTTTTCAAATAAAAACTAATAAAAGTCAGAGATCACAGATAAGGGGGTTGGTTACACAGAGGGAAGGTGTTAGCATCCAGAGTGTCCTAGGTACTCCTAGGGAGTCCTTTTTGTGTGCATATGTATTTTGTACAAAGTGATGTTCACAAATAAATAGAATGGGGGGATGAGAAAAGAATTCATTAATTATATTTTTTGTGTTTGACAAGACCTTCGGACTTCTGCCTACGTACCAACATAAAAATAAGGGATCAAAACCTCGTAGTTCGTGTTACAAATGTCAAAGTGGATGCATTGAGTTTAACAAAATTTAAGTTTGAAAGGCACAAAGGCCTAAAATGGTTTGAATGAGTTAGTTCTTTTTGGCTTTTTTGAAAGTTTAAGTCAAGTATAGTTAAATTTATTTACGAGTTTGATTTAAGAAAAAAAGTTTGAAAATGCAATGGCATAAGGCCAAAGTTTCTATCTTTTTGCAAAAATGGTCAAAGTTTAGAACAAAAGTAGTTCACACAAAGAAGATTTTGAAAATGGAGGGAGAGATTTTGAAATTAAATAAATGGGGAGAAGATGAAGAGACTATCCTATGCACAAAATTTAAAAGTTTAGAGTTGAAAATATCTGACCAAATGGGTAGCAATCCAATAGACAAGTATGTCAATAGAAACCCAGAATTCCCTTGGACTTTTAGAATCAAGCAACACACAAAGATGGCATCATCCAAGCTTATCAATTCCATGATCTTCTTCAAAATAGCCTATGTAACAGATGAATTCCACAAGTCACGGGTTCAAAATAACAGCTTCACAAGGATCATGTTGCAGATGAATCTTAGAGAGATCTTCAAAGATGTATCAGATGAAGTTCAAATTGCAAGCACTTGGTTCTTCAACAAATTGGCATTGGCATAGTCCATTAGCAAAGGAGGTTGCCTAGATCCTAAGTCCATTCGTCCAAGATCCCACCAACATTCCACTCAAAAGTTTTTTAGGGTTTTTGTTTTTATTGTGTACATTAATGGTCAAAGACCACACAAACAAACAAAGTATACACAAACAAAAATATATCACACAATATGGTCTAAATGGACAAAGTGAAAATTACATTAACATAAACAATTAGAATGATATGTACAATGGCAAATAAAATAAAGTGCTAAAAGTAAATTGCATTAAAGTAAAAGCTTGAAATTAAAAGTTAATAGTTAGTAGGTTAGAAGTTAGTTTTGTTTTGCTTTTGATTTCAAGACATTCTTTGGAGAACACTCAACCCACTTATCACAAGCATGGATCCTTGAACCAAAACATCTTCCAAAGGAAGGAAAGAAGGCCAAGTTTCCACACAATACCATGAAAGAGGGGAGACTTACAATCTCACTAACTAGAATGCTTATGCCTTTTATGTCACAAATTTAGCGCTATGTTAGGCAATCGTAATTGGACTTATGTAGAAGTCACAACTATTTGAGGTCGGGCAATAGACTTTTAGAGTTAATGCATGTTGGAGACATAATATAATGAACTATGCTCATGAAACATACCACACACACAAAATATGCAAAAGGTGTGGCCTAATCTCATCCATACTCATGTCAATTTTTCAATCAACTAGTATTAGGACTTTGAGATGTCATAGGCCAAATGGAAATGAATGGATGAAGAAGGGGAATTATATGAAGAGGGGAAGGGATGAATGAGATCACAAATTGGTCAAAGGAGGACTTTTACCAAATTAATATCATTCATTCATTTTGGGAGATGGAATGTACATTCCATCAATCCCCTAAATTCAATGATATTAACTTGACAAAGTCAAATCAACTTTGACCAAGGCCCAATAACAAACAAGCAAACTCAGTTAAGTCGATACAAATGGTGAACACAATTTAAATGGCATTTATTCAATTAAAAATAGTAAAATAATGCATTAAAATCCAATATGCTTTGTCCAATTCCTAAAATCTCATCAAAACACCAAAGAAATGGCCACGAGATTTAGCATAGGTCAAACAAGGTCAAAGGACCTTGGAGAAAAAAATTCATAATTTTTGGACAATTAAAAACAAATGCAAAATCAATTAATTCATGAAAAATATTAATAATGATCCAAAAAATAATTTTTATTTCAGAATATGAAAGAGAAAAGTATTTGAAAAATTTTGGTGAAAGTCCCATATTTTTTGGATCAATATTAAATTTAATATGAATTATTGAAAAAATGCAATTAAAATAAAAAAAATCAAAAAAATGTAAATTATGTGGACCATCAGATCTCCCTCATTAATTGAGGTGGCAGATCTGATGATCCAAAACGCGCGCTCCACATGTACATGAGTCAACCGCGTGGCACAAATGGTAATTCAAAGCAACGCTCAGGATTAGAACATGAGACATGGATCCTATGGTTCAGAGGTTGGCCAAGTCATCGCCGGAGCCAGAGCTCCGGTCATCTTCTCCGGTGAGCCTCACCGGACTGGTCAACATAAACCATCACCAAAAAAATAAACAAGGACATGATCTTAAAGAGAAAATGGCATAGAGCTCGAATCTGACCTCCAATTACTCCAATCCCAAATATATTGAGAGATATGTGGAATTGAAATCTGAGGTACATGAATTGAGTTCCTTTGATTCGACCTCAAAGCAACTCAATCTTCTTGCCTACATTGGTAGGACTTCACACAACCAAAGAATCAATGGAATTGAGCAAGAATTTAGGAGAATCGAAGAGTTTAAAATTTCTGCAAATTACCTTCAATTGAGGTCTGAACTTGATGGATCTTGAGCTTGCTTGCACTTAGACTCACTCTACTTGCTTGTAGGAAGAGAATGGAAAGGTTTAGAAGCAATGGATTCCTGGAGAATTGAATTCCAAAATAGTGGAGATTCAAGCTCAAATTCAAATGAATTTATCAGGTTTATCCTATGAGAGTGAAGGGTTTTCAATGGGAGATCAAAGTTGGCGCAATGGTGTCTGAAATTCTGAGCATAAGGGCTTCTATTTATAGCTCAATCATGTGATATTTGCACACTCACTTTCACTTTCCAAAATAGGCAAATGATGATAGAAAGTTGCATGGGCGTGCACAGGCCCATGAAATGATAGCTGAAGGTCCAAATTTGAAGTTCAGATGCTTTGAAGTTAGCTTAGATTGCAAGGCACATGTGATGCTTGAAGTTGGATCCATGCCAAATGATATCAGCCTGTTTAAGCCATACGTAGCCTATACATTTCCCATCCAAAATGAATGAATTTGAGCTCTTTGGAAAGGTGATATCAAGAGGAACAAGTTTGATGTTGAACACTTTTTCATTTGGAGCTTGTAACTTGGAGAAATTTGAGGTGGAAGTTTGGAAAAATTTGACATATCAAAAATTTTCTAAGTGTCAAGCCATATGTCTCAATATTCCACCTTGCTTAACTGTTTATAGGAGCTTCAAATGAGAAAAGTGTCTTAATCAAAGTTGTATCTCTCTCAAAGACCTTCAAAATGGTCACCAATTTCATGTCATTTGGATTTAAAATGATAGAGTTATGCATTTTTGAAGTTTGGAAAAATCACTTGATCAATGGTATAGGTCAAAAGTGACCTATAATGTAGCCTCATATGACATATGGTGAAAATTTAGAGTAAGTTTTCTCTTGGAATCATTTCCATGTGGTGAAAATTGTATGAGATAGCGTCTAGGGAGACCCAGTTTTGATCAGATGAATTCAACTGGGCAACCATCATCAACCAACTTGGTAACTTCCAATTCTATTGACTTTCTTGGCTCATGGTAGATCATATATGCATAAGATGATGAATTTTAAAGTGTCCCTTTGTAATACCCCAAAATTTACCCTTCATTTTCCCTGGAAGCATGGGATTTTGTTTCACACTTCATTGGCATCATACTAGGTCATACTCATTGCATACTGCATTAGTGACATGGAAGTCAGGTTTTGGATTGACCATTCCTTAACAGAAGGAGCCCACACAAAGCAAGATTGAGAATTGGACTTCATTCTTTAAGTATACAAGTCTCAAGGGTCTCAGGTGGATCCAGGCAATGCTTGGTTGGAAGTAGAGGAGCTCATCCATGTCATGATTGGAGAGGCATCTTGGCCTAAGAAGACTCACAATTATCTCAGAAAGATCCATTGGCAAGCAGTGCAATCAGTTCCCGATCAATTTTGCCCTAAAATTAGGGTTTGTTATAAAATCAGTTTATTTCTGATTCTTTGGGTGAAACTCTTTTCCATGGCCCTCCATATGTCCACAAGGGTCTACATACAAAAAATCAGCTTTTTATTTGAGCCAGAAGTGCTTCAATTGATCACTGGAATCGGGAATCAGACAGTTTGGGAAAAGTCAACTATGGAGCCAGAGAAGTTAACTCCTGACTTTTTGAGAATGGAATCTCAAAATTCATGCCTAGGGGAGCCTACATGTGAAATTTGATCAAGTTTGGATCATGGGTTCATCATTTAATCAGGAATTGAAAAAGTTACTTAATTTGGAAATGGTTGACTTTCCATTTAGGGCAAGTTTTTATGATTTGTGCACCCACTTTAAGCCCATTTTCCATCAAGATAAAAGCTCCATTTGTAAATTTCTCCAAAATGAAAGTTGTTCCTCTTGTTCCAAGATTTCTAGAAATATAAAGTTTGCTCCATTTGGATCAAAATTAAGAAAGTTATGCTTAGTCAAAGTGGGGCATATTTTCTAGGACACTTAGAAAAATTTCTAAGTCCAAAGATCTTCAAAGTTTGTCAAGACTTCTTGGCCAGTTTGCTTGCACTTCAAGGCATCAATTGAAAATGTTTTATTCACAAGAATTATACCTTGCCATGTCCTCTTTCACCTCCTTTTGGAATCATCTCATTTGGATCCATGGTTTGAGAGATACATTCACTTAAAGTTGGCACCATGACTTGATTTTCTAGGCAGATTTTAGGCCAAACTTGCCCAACCAGTTTTGCAATGGTGTGACATGATCTTGAGGGCCATTTTTCACCTTCTTCCATTCATCATTTCCACTCATGCTCAATATGAAACATGCCAAGCTCCATGATATCTTGCTACTGTTTGCATTATCTCATCAATTCGTGACTTGCTCATCAAGTTACATGGCCACAAAGTCACCATCTTGAAATGAATTTCTTGCCTGCCGACCATGCTGCATAAACCCAGCCCATGTTTTGTTTCCTCATTTGGCCATGCAGCAACATCTCCACTCACTTAAGTTTTGCCCAAAATAACAACTCTCACGTCCCCTCTTTCTACACCTCACCAAATGCACACCATTTGCTCACGTCATGGACAAATCATTTCTGAGCCCATTAAGGACATTTGACCCATCATATTTAAAGACATAAACCCTAAACCTGAAAGCAAGGCTAGCGAATTTTCGAGCAAACAAGCAAGGCAAGGTTTATTGGAGTCAGCTTCCATTTCTCAGCAAAGCTCTCAAGTTGAAGTTTCTTGAAGCATCAAGGCAGCACCATTTCTCTTCCATTCTCTCCACAACCAAGAGGCAGTGGACCAAGCTTCCACTAGGTAACTTCCTTGCACCTTTTCCATAGCCATCTATTGATATATCATGCTCATCATCATGCTCATTACCATGCTAATATTATGCTCATGCTCATTTCTGAAGCCCTCAACATGAGGCAATGTCCATGTTATGGATTTGTGTTGTTAATTTCTGTTCATACCCGTGTCCATATTGATACCTTGTTGACAATTTTTCTCCATGATTAAGCCACCATTTCACTTAAACAAAGATACCACATTAATCTTCACATTTCATACTTGAGATCTGGGCTTTATTTCATGTCTTTTGGTGCACTATGGCATGCGCATTTTTGAGTTGAAGTTTGAATAAATCCATTGTTTTCCTGCGTCCTCTTGCATGAACATGGCGCTAGGGAAAGGTTTAATGAGGAAGACGACCAGGTGTCGTCTTGAGAACCATTAGATCCAATGCGCACGTTTTAATCTGGGCCGCCCGTGTGTTTTTGTCCTTTAGTGACTTAAAATATCGTTACCAGTTGATAACATGTTACATGATTTATTTTAATTAAATGTTATTTCATTTTGTCACGCCTGATTTAAGTGTGACTTGGACCTTGGGCCTTTGCTGTGCGCTTTCCACACCCCTTTTTTTTGGCCCATCAGCGCATAACCTTGTTTCCAATTCAATCCAAATACTGATACACCCCCCTTTTTACATCTTTTTTTAATTTCCATTTATTTTCTGTTTTGATTTTAATTATTTAAAATATTTTCTTTGTTCATAAAAATATCCAAAAAAAATTCCATTTTTCTTGATGCCTTATTTAATTTTATTTAATTTTTATTTTCGCATTTATTTAATATTAATATTTTATTTTAATTATTAATTCTAAATGGTCCATTTTAGCAGACATCTAATTCATGATTTTATTTTTATAACTTAAAATTATTTTCAGCCTTTGATTTTTGGGGTGAAGGTTGACCACTGTCCCACAGTCAACCTGACTTTTTCTTGGATTTTTATTTCATAATTTGCTATTTATTCTTGATTTATTTTTAACCTAGTTTGGTTGGTTGACTTCTAGTTTGACCTCTGTTTTATTTTAATTAATTCATACACTAATTTTCATTGTTTTTAAAACCTTTTTGGGGGATGATGATGTCCTGACCCCACCTTACTTAGTTTAATTTTTCATAATATTATTGATTAATTTGCTATTTATTTGATATTTATTAAGTTGGCTCGAATTTTCAGTTGACTTCTTTATGATCGATGTTTGACTTAGGGGTTGCTTATGGCAATTGAAGAGATCTTTTGATCCTTCCTTTTTCATCTCATATGCCATGTATTAGAGGCCTTTTATCTTGATCTTATTTGATCTCCACCTCATTTCTTGATTTAATTGTTTCAGTAGACCTTTCTTGTACATCTTTTCATCTGTCTCATTTATCTATTATCTGTTATAATTGTTTCTTTCATCCATGCTTTCTATTGTTTGATTGTTTAACATGTTCATACTTCCCATGCATTGTTTAATGCTCCCTTATTTCATCCTTTGATTCTTTGATTTGATTATACATTGTTTACTTATCTGATTTGATTGATAACTGTTGCCTACTTGTATGATGATTGAGGCATATATTCTTATTGTTTGATAATTGTTGCCTACTTGTATGATGATCGAGGCATATATTCTTATTATTTGGTTGCCATGAACCACCCCCATTCATAAAAAATGTACCCCTCTCCCATAAAGTGTATAATATTTATTTCTTTCATTCTTTATTCATCTGTTAATACAAGAATTAAAACGAACATCCGATAATCATTTCAAAACAAGATCAAAAGCTCGATCCAACATCGAGTAATCATTTTCAAAATTTAACAGAACCAGCACATATTCATCCATCCTCTTGTAAGTCGATTGCCTCAGGCATCGTCATCTACCTGTAAGTCGATTGCCTCAGGCATCGCCATCTACCCTTATCCGTGGCTCCTCTCCTTGCTCCATTCGTCGACTCTTGTTCCGTTTAGGTAGCACCCATTAGGTAGAACCCTTTGTATGATAACATAGGTAGAATTCCCTTATTCTTTGCATGCTAACATTAGGTAGATGTTCCCCTCTGTAAATCCTAACACATAGGTCCACATTGCATGACAACTCTAGGGCAGAGCTTCCCCACTTTTAGACCTTCCGTGCGTCTCCGATCTTATGGCATTTCAATTTATTCTATTGCAAAGAGGTAACTGCCTAAGACTCGATTCAGCGAGCTGCGACACCTACTGCTAGGACGTTGAACACATTGCCCACTTTCCTTTGACACAGCTGGTGTCCTCTTTTGTAAGTCCATGTTCAGATGGCAATCCTTAACCCCTAGTTAGTCAAACTATGACAACTCTGATTCTCATGTTCATATGAGATACGTAGGCACGAGATGCGATGTCTTACCGAGTTTTAATTGACGACTAAAAACTAATCCTTGCTTGCTTTCGCCCTTGTTGCGATTCTTTTCTCTCGCCCTCGTTGCGATCGAGACTTTCCCTTTCTCTTGCCCTAGTTGCAATCGAGACCCTTGTTCCCGTAGTTAGCTGAACTACGTTTTGCTCTGATTCTCATTCCAGATGAGATACGTAGGCATAAGACACGATGTCTTATCGAGCACACTTCTCTTTCTCCCATAGGTAGCCGAGCTACGAAGACTCTGATTCTCATACTCAGATGAGATACGTAGGCAGTGGATGCGATATCCTTGCGAGTCATTTTATTTTGACCCTTCTTTTAGCAGATAGTACCTTAGATAAACCTACACCCTTTAGACTAGAACAACAAGAGTGGATCCCGTAGAGTACTACGGATGCGTAGGGGTGCTAATACCTTCCCCTCACATAATCGACTCCCGAACCCTATATTTGGTTGCGAGACCTAGTCTTTTCCTTCTCTTCAGGTTTTCTTCGATCGTTTCCTTTCCCTCCTTTGGGATAAATAACGAACGGTGGAGACTCTTCTATTTCTTTTTCGACGGTTGTTTTTCACGTTGCGATAGCCTTGAGAAATTTGATCAATTGGTGAGATAGCTTGTTGGAAAAGTTACTCAAGATACCTAGTCAAACTAGGGTTTCCAAGGCAAATCACCCTCAAACTCTTGAAGCAAACTTGATCAATATAACATTTAGAGATCATTGGAACTCGTATATGATGTTCATAACCATTCTTGAATCAATTCTTGGTTGTACTCTTTGTTCATGAGGGTCTCAAACCCTAGATGTGATCTTGATGAATCAATGAGATCATGCCCTACCTACAAAAGAGTTAGGCAAATACAAAGACATATTTTTGGTATTTTGGTTGGTGAAATGATAAAATACAAGTATGATACACTCACAAAGTGCTTGGTGATCTCTCCCAAAACAACCCCAATGAAAGAGGGGTAAGGAGGATGCCAAAGTATGATCCCGATGCTTATGCTTATGATGGAATTACATGAGGGATCTTAGGGTCTAAATTGGGGTCTTACACCAACATAAAAATGAGGGATCGAAACTTTGTAGTTCATGGTATCAATTTAAAATTGAGTGGATTGTTTTTAATCAAAATTTAAGTTAAAAAAGGCACAAAGAGTCCAAGAGTTTGAATGGGTGTTAGTTTTTTTGTCTTTTGAAATTTTAAGTCAATATGATTAGATTTATATACAAGTTTGATTTAAGAAGAGAGTTTAAAAATGCAACGACATAAGGCCAAAGTTTCTAGTTTGAAATAAGGTCTAAGTTTTAAAATTACAAACGAATAAGGTTTTTGAAAAGGGGAAGAGATTTTGAAATTTAAGAAATGGGAGGAGATGAAGAGGTTAACCTAAGCATAAAATTAAAAGTTAAGAGTTGAAAAGATCTGACCAATGGGATGCAATCCAACAGACAAGAATGTCTTATAAAAAACCCATTTTCCCTTTGGACTTTGAATCAAGCAATAATCAGCAAACAATTAGCAATATCAGACATCACGGAGATCAAGGCATCAAATAAAGATGGCCACATCCAAGCAAGCAAATCCCATAGCTAACAGCCTTCTTTGTCTTTTCATGTATCAGATGAAATACTCCTTGATTAACTCAGAATAGAGCATTAGGCATGAGGTCAAAATAACAGTTGCATCAAGACCATGTAGAAGATGAACTCAAGTGGATCCCAATACTTGCATCAAGCTCAAATTACAATAACTTGGTCTCAGAAATGTTGGCATTGGCCAAGTCCTTTTGCATGTGAAATGTTGCCTAATCCTAAGTCCAAAAGTTCATATCAAACCCAACAGTCCACACAAACCTTTTTTTAGGGTTTTTGTTGTTTATTAGTTATTTTAAGATCCTAAGACCACAAGCACAAATAAAACACACCAACCAATATATAATCACAATATATGGCTCAAGTGAGCAAAGTGAAAATGACATAAACATAAACAAGTTAAATGATATGTAAATGACAACGAAAAATAAATGACTAAAAATTAAATTGCATAAAGTAAATGACTTAAAAATCAAGCAAAGTTAGTAAGAGTTAGTAAAATGTTAGTCAAAGTTAATTATATGTTAGTGGTGTTTTGCTTTTCAACTGATTAAGTCATTCTTTGGAGAACGCTCAACCATCTATTCACAAGCATGAATCCTTGAACCAAGACATCTTCCAAAGGAAGGAAAAAAGGCCAAGTTTCCGTACAATGCCATGAAATATGAGAGACTTACAATCTCACTTACTAGAATGTTATGCCTTTAGGGTCAAATTTAGCTCTATGTTAAGCAATCGTAATTGGACTTATGTAGAAATCACAACTATCTGAGGTCGGGCAATAAAGATTTAGGTGCTAATGCATGTTAGAGACTTGGTATAATTAACCAAACTCCTAAAACATACCACACACTAAAAGAAAAGATCAAAATGGATGGACCTATCTCATCCATACTTGTATTGGTTCATCTAACACAAGGTTATTGATGAACCAATTATCCTTAGGATATTGAGATTTCATTGGTCAATGAAAGGGATGAAAAAGAATGGGATCAGAGATGAAGAGGGAGGGGAGATGAGAGAAACACAAATTGGTCATAGGAGGAATTTTATCAAATTAAAATCATTCATTCATTTTGGGAGATGAAATGTACATTTCATCAATTCCCAAAATCCAATGATTTTAATCCAACAAAAGTCAAATCAACTTTGACCAAGGCCCAAACAAATAGTCAAACATCACAAGACCACAAAAATGGCTCAACATCATTTTTACACAAATAATCAATTAAAAATCAAATTAAAAATGTATTTAAATTCAATTTAATTTGGTCAAAACCTAAAATCTCTTCAAAACACCAAATAAATGGCCAAGAGATTTATCCTAAGTCAAACAAGGTCAAAGGACCTTAGACAAAAAATTTCATGATTTTTGAAAAGTCAAAAGTATTTTTAAACAATTAAAAATCGGCCCAAAAACATTTAATTCATAAAAAATATCAAAATTAATCCAAAAATTTATTTTAATCTAGAAAATGAAAGAGAAAAATATTTAAAGATTTTTGGTGAAAGTCCCATATTTTTTGGACTAAAAATGAAATTAATATGAATTAAACAAAATAAATAGTTTAAACATTAAATCAGAAATTAAAAAGAAATTCAAAAAAACAAGGGCCATCAGATCTCCTTCATTAATTGAGGTGGCAGATCTGATGGCCACACGTGCGCACTTCACCATAGACTCTAGTCAACTTGTTGTATGCGTGGTATTCAAAGGCAATGGCTGAGATTATAACGTGAGATCATGATCCAATGGTTTTGGACACGCCAACACATCACCGGAGCCCTAGCTTCGGTATTCTTCTCCGGTGGACCTCACCGGACTGGTCCACCATCAACCACCATGAAAATAAAAAACAAGGACATGGATTCAAAGAAAATATGCTCAGGAGCTCGAATCTTGCCTCAATTTTCTCCAATTCCAAGTATATAAAAAGATATAGGGATTTAAATTTTGAGGATCATGAACTGAGTTGCTTCGATTTGACCTCAAAGCAACTCAATCTTTTTTCCTACATTGGTAGGACTTCAGCCACCCAAAAATCACAAAGAATGGTGAAGAATTGAGAGAGAATCAAAGAGGTGAAGTTTCTGAAAAATCACCTTCGAGTTGCTTCAAATTCACTTGATCTTGATCTGGATTTGCTTGCTTTCTCTTCCTCTTGCTTGCAGTAATCAATTGAAATGAAAAGGGAAATGAATCCTTGGAGTTTGAATTTCCAAAACATAAGATGAAATTCAACTCAATTTCAATTGAAATCTTCAAGAATTCTATGAAATTGAGGGTTTGGATTGTTCTGTAAAAGCTTGGGCAAGGTGTTGACGAATTTCTGAGCTCATTGCACTTGTATTTATAGGGTTACCACATGCTTTCCACACACTTCCATTTGAAATCCAAAATTAGCAACTTTGCATCATGAGCTTACATGGGTGTGTACAAAGCCTAAAGAATCATTTGAAAAGGTCCAAAATCGTGCATAGTTCATGTTGAAAGCAATGCATTAGGTCATGCAATGTTGAAATGAGTTTGGTCATGAGATCCTTCCAAATAGTATCACGCATTACACCCATGCTCAAGTCCTTCATTCTTTGGCCAAATGAGATGATCTTGGACTTTTTGGAAAGATGAGATCAAGGGGGGAAATTTTCATGTTGAACACTTTTCCATTTGAAGCTTTGATCTTGATGAATTTTGAGGTGTAAGTTTGGGGAATCAAACATAAATGAAAATTTTCTAAGTACCAAGTCAAATATTCACTTTTTCCACCTTGAATAACTTTTTCTATGGACATAAAATGGAAAACATTCCTTCATAAAAGTTGTAGATCTTTAAACCCTATTCAATTTAGTCACAAATTTGACCTCATTTGGATTTGGCATGAAGGAGTTATCCATTTTAGAAGTTGAGGAAAATCACTTGTTCAATGGTAGTGGCCTAAAATGGCCTATAATGTTTCCTCTTGGCACATGCATTTTCAAGTTGAATTTGAACTTACTCAAAACATAAAAGTTTAAGTAGACATATTGAATTTTATCATGGAATTTTAATGGCTTTCATCTCATAAAAATGGAGCAAGTTATGGTTCTTGGAAGTTGACCTCCTAACTAGGGTTCAGACAAAATGACCTATAATCCTTCACCATAAAAGTTAACTTTCCAAGAAACATTAGCTCTTGACTTCAACATGAAAGTTGTTTGGAATATCATTATGAGTAACATTTATCTTGGAATAATTTTCATATGACACAAATTGTGGGAGGTAGGGTTTAGGGAACCCCAGTTTTGACTAGTTGACTTTCTCTGGTCAACCACCATGAACCATCTTGCTAGCTTGACATTCTCTTGACTTTTGGGACTCATGGAGGATCATATATGTGTAAGATGATGTAAATATGAAGTATCCCTTGAAATATTTGATCAATTGATGAAGAAATATGTTGAGGAAGTCACATAAGATACCCAGATAAATTAGGGTTTCCAAGGTAAACAAACTTCAAACTCTTGATGAATTCTTGACCAAAATGATATGTGAAGACCATAGGGGTACATATATGATGTCTAAAACCAATATGAACCATTTATTGATTGATCTCCCTGCATTGAGGGTCTAAAACCCTAGATATGATCTTGATGGAGCATAGGTGAGCATACACACTACCTACAAAAGTAACAAACTATACATTGACATATTTTTGGTATTTTGGTTAGTAAATAATAAAAAACAAAGTATGATACAATCAAATGTACTTGGTGATCTCTCCCAATGCAAACCCAATGAACGAGGGGTGAGGAGGATGTCAAGGTGTGATCCTAAAGCCAATGCATATGATGAGATAGCATGAGGGATCTTAGGGTCAAAATTGGGGTCTTACAGCTGCCCCTATTTAAGGATATTCTAACTGAGGATGTGAAGGTTAAAATCTTCGTATCGACTCAGTAGAATGGACTTAAATAACAACATATAGAAACAAATATTGATCCCTAGGAGACCTCATGATGCATATGATACGAAAATGTTAAAAATAATCTTTGTGGGGAAAATGTTGCCACAAAGGAAAAGAATCCGGAGAGACTGGAAGTCCGCATGAGCAAAATGCATTCCGTAAGGAACACTCACTAGGGAGACAGAGACTCTGGGGATAAGTTGTTGAGGGTAGGCCGGGCTACGACTTAAAAATTGCTGGAGACACGAGAGAATTTCCATGAAAAATAAATCAATGGAAGGACTCATCCGGGGAATAAGGGAAAATCTGCGGGGGAAACGGGTAAATTGGAACAAAACTGAAATACTCAAACCAGGCAGGGAATATCGACTTCACTAAGGATATACGCACTCAAGCTCAACTGGAGAAGGATGAACTTCAACACAGGAGCACCAGAATTACATTATCTATTACCGGTTACTGGATAGGAAGATAACATAATATGACAGAGATGCATCCGTTACTGGTTAGAGTAAACATATCAAGCATGGCTCGCTGAGGGGAACAGGAGGTGTATTTATTATCGGTTACTGAGTAAGAATAGCCTACTAGGGAAAATAGGATTTACAACTATCGATTACTGGGCAGAAGACCAAAGAGAGAATATTTGTCACCAATTAAAGTGAACATATCAAGGATAGACTCAAGGGAAGAATATTTGTCATCGATTAAGATAAACATATCAAGGATAGATCGCCTAAGTAAGAATAGGAATTATATTTATCAGTTATTGGATAGAATACCAAAGAGAAAATATATGTCACCGGTTAGGATAAACATATCAAGGATAGACTCAGAGGGGAAAGTAGGATTTACAAATACCAGTTACTGGGCAGAAGACCGTAAAGAGGAGAAAACCTGTCATCGGTTAGGATGAACATATTAAGGATTAACTCTATGGGGAATGAAATAGGGATTACAACTACCTTCTTACTGGATAGAAAACCAAAAAGGGAGAATATTCGTCATCAATTAAGATGATCATATCAAGGATAGACTTCCTGGGGAAACGTGAAAATGAATCCACTGGGGAAATTAAATGAGGTAAATTACTCCTACCGGGGTATTGGGTAAAAATAAAGTACTCGCAAATCGAAAAGAATATTACCAGTTACTAGGTAATAGACTTTCGGGGGACCAAAAAAATATCTATCTAGGTAAGAGCTAGAAAGAAACGGTCAACCAAGACCCAACCCGATGAGGATGTAACTCGATGGGATTGGTTCCATCCAGAAAATCAACTGGAGAGGACACTGAAATAATAATCATCCACGAGGAAATGACTTAGTGGGGAATGAGAAAGGTTAAATTCTTTCAGCTTAAGGGGCTGACACTCTATCATTGAAAGAGGACAAACGCACCAAATCTGCATATGGAAATAATATCACCGTAGTAGAGGATAAGAAGTAAGGAATCAAATGCAATAAAATGCATAATGAAATATATGATGTATGAATGTGTATGTATATAACTAATGATTATGCTAACAAAACAATCACAAAGGATACAAATGTCACCGATTTGAATCATCACTACAACACTCGACTATTCTCGACAAGATGGAAACACCAACTGGAGAAACATGCTAGGGACGGATGCAAATCAACTGGATCTGAACATCCCAACCCTGGTTGGGGATAAAGAGATAAGATCTGCCGAGGACCTGAATTGTCAACTCTGCGGGGAATTTTAGATCAACATCATATCAAACGAGACAACGTCGCAGGGGACCAAATCAAATACTACACACGAATCAACATTGTCGGGAATCAGAAATGAACTCCACTGGGGACTTATAGGAGATAAAACTCTGGGTTGGGTCCATGCAACTGTTGAGGATGTGAGCCTACAACTCAGCTGGGGAGGTGATTACAAACTTAGCTGGGGAAACTGACTTACTATTGGGGAGGAAAAGGTTACCAAACCAACTACTTGGGAGAAACCAACAATGCTTCATATTTTAGGACTTACCTGTTCTCATATTGTTGTTGATATTCCTTAATGTAATTGATTGCTTTTTCAAAGAAATTGCTTTTATTATTTAAGAAAAATGATTTTACTTATTAATTCAATTTCAAAATTATCATCATAAAATTCAATTCTATTTAGCTGAAAAATAAATAAGAGTAGAAACAATTGGATAAAAAAACTCAACTTTATTCAATAGAATGGTAGTCTATAAATGACAAGACTTCATAGATCTTTTACAAAAGTTGAAAAATAATAATTTACATGGAAAAGGGCTACATTGAATACAATGATCACTAATCCTTCTACCAACTTCAATATTCGTTGCACTCTTGGCTTCAGTTCAGAATGGTGAATCAGAACCGACTGACTTACTCAAAGATGCTCTCATGATTGGGGAATCAACCAACTGTAGTTACTTGCCATGATCCCTAATTTTTGCATAGATTGTCCCAGGGTGGGGTACTCAATCTATCGGGATGAATTTTTTGTATCTATGTCTCTAATTTTTTCCTGGATCACCCTTTTGGGTTTTCAATCCACCGAGACGCTTATTTTTGCCTAAGCCGCCCTTTCGGGTTTTCAACTTAGCAAGTTGTTCTTTTCTTTTTAGGCAAAGTATTTCTTGACTGCATCAGCATTCATAAGACGAGTGAACTCTTCACCCTCCATAGTTGCAAGAAGCAAAGCACCGCCAAAAAAGGCTCTCTTATCAACATATGGGCCTTCATAATTAGGAGTCCACTTTCCCCTATCATCTGGTTTGAAAGATAGAATCTTCTTGAGCACAAGGTCACCTTCTCGAAACACACGAGGCCTGGTCTTCTTATCAAAATCTTTCTTCATTCTCTACTGGTACAACTCACCATGGCACATGGCAGTCAACCTCTTCTCTTCAATTAAATCCAGTTGTTCATATCTGGTGTGACATCATTCAACTTCGGTTAACTTGGCTTCTATCAAGACACGCAAAGATGGGATCTCAACCTCTACCGGGAGCATAACTTCCATACCATAAACAAGTGAGAAAGGGGTTTCCCCTGTTGAAGTGCGGATGGATGTACGGTACCCATGCAAGGCAAACGGGAGCATTTCATGCCAATCTTTGTATGTTACGACCATCTTCTGAATGATTTTCTTGATGTTCTTGTTCGCAGCTTCAACAACCCCATTCATCTTAGGTCTGTAGGGAGAATAATTATGATGTGCAATCTTGAAGTCTTTGCAAAAAGCTTCCATCATATTATTGTTCATGTTCGATCCATTATCACTAATGATCTTGCTTGGCACACCATAACGGCATATAATATGATTCTTCATAAACCTCACAATAATTTGCTTGGTTACATTTGCATATGATGTCGCTTCAACCCATTTTGGAAGTAATCAATAGGCATCAAAATGAAACGATGTCCATTCGAAGCTTTAGGCTCAATCATGTCAATCATATCAATTCCCCACATGGAGAAGGGCCATGGATAGGAAATGGCATTCAATAGTGTTAGAGGAACATGAATCTTATCTGCATAAATTTAACACTTGTGGCATTTTTTCACAAACTTGCAACAGTCAGATTCCATTGTCAGCCAATAGTAACCTGCTCTCAACATCTTCTTAGCCATAGTATGTCCATTGGAATGAGTACCAAAGGAACCTTCATGAACTTCGGTCATCAATAAGTCTGTTCATGTCTATCCACGCATCTGAGCAGAACCATATCGAAGTTTCTCTTGTAAAGCGTATCACCATTCAGGTAGAAGTTGTCAGCTAATCTTCTCAAAGTCTTCTTATCTTTCAAAGATTCCCCAGGCAGGTAAATCTGACTTTGGAGAAAACACTTAATATCAAAATACCACAGCTTCTCGTCTTTGACCTCTTCAGCAACAAACACATGAGCTGGCCTATCAAGACGCATCACAGTCAGATTGGGAACCTCATTTCATAATTTCACCACGATCATAGAAGCCAATGTTGCAAGAGCATCTGCCATCCGGTTTTCATCTCGAGGTATATGATGAAACTCCACCTTTGTAAAGAAAGTTGATATCCTTGTTGCATAATCTCTATATGGTATAAAACTGGGTTGATTCATCTCCCATTCACCTTTGATTTGATTCACGACCAAAGCTGAATCTCCATAGGCGTCAAGATACTTTATTCTGAGATCAATGGCCTCTTTAAGCCCCATAACGCAAGCTTCATACTCAGCCATATTGTTTGTGCATTTGAAAGTCAATCTAGCTGTAAATGGAAAATGGGTGCCTTGAGGAGTAATAATCACTGCCCCAATGCCATTACCATATTGATTAACAGCTCCATCAAATACCATGCCCCAATGAGAATCGGGTTCGGGCCCTTCTTCCAGTAATGGTTAATCATAATCTTTCATTTTCAGGTACGGGATCTCTTCATCGGGAAAATCATATTGTACTGACTGATAATCATCAATCGGTTGGTGAGCCAGATGGTCAGCCAAGATACTACCTTTAATCGCTTTTTGAGATCGGTATTCAATATCATACTCAGATAACAACATCTGCCAACGGGCAATTCTCCTAGTTAAAGCAGGCTTCTCAAAAATGTACTTGATTGGATCCATTTTGGATATCAACCAAGTAGTATGATTCAACATATACGGGCGCAGAGGCTTAGCCGCCCAAGCCAATGCACAACATGTCTTTTCGAGCATAGAATACCGAGTCTCGCAATCGGTGAACTTCTTACTGAGGTAGTAAATTGCATATTCTTTCTTTCCAAATTCATCTTGCTGACCAAGAACATAACCCATACTATCATCAAGCACAGTCAAATACATGATCAAAGGTATTCCTTCAACAGGTGGAGACAGAATCGGAGGCTCAAGCAAATACTATTTGATACCGTCAAAAGCTTTCTGGAAATATTCGGTCAAATCACAAGACTGATCTTTCTGAAGAAGTTTGAATATAGGCGCACACGTGGCAGTCAAATGCGATTTGAATCTTGAAATATATTTTAAGCGGCCGAGGAAACCTCTAACTTGCTTCTCAGTTTTGGACGCAGGCATTTCCTGTATTGCTTTGACCTTGGCGGGATCAACTTGAATACCCTTCTCACTGACAATAAAGCCCAACAACTTACCAAAACAAACACCAAAAGTACACTTATTGGGATTCAAGCGGAGTTTGTACTTCCTCAAACGCTAGAATAACTTCAACAAATTCTCAACATGTTCTTCTTCATCACTTGATTTGGAAATCATATCATCAACATAGACTTCAATCTCTTTATGCATCATATCATGAAAAAGAGTAGTCATAGCTCTTTGGTACGTTGCACCAGCATTCTTTAAACCGAAAGGCATCACTCTATAGCAGAATGTTCCCCAGGGTGTAATGAATGTGGTCTTCTCCATATCTTCAGGTGTCATCTTGATTTGATTATAATTGGAAAATCCGTCCATAAATGAAAAGACTTTGAATTTAGCTTTATTGTCTACAAATATATCAATGTGTGGCAAAGGAAAATCATCTTTCGGACTAGCTTTATTCAAATCTTTATAATCAACACACATGCATACTTTTCCATCTTTCTTCGGAACATGCACAATATTGGACACCCACTGCGCATATTCGAAGGTTACAATAAAACCAACATCAATCTGCTTCTGCATTTCTTCTTTGATTTCACTGCCATATCAGGATGAGTTCTCCTCAACTTCTGCTTGACTGGCGGGCATTCTGACTCCAACGATAATTTATGCTCCACAATCTCAGAATCCAACCCAGGCATGTCTTGATAGGACCAAGCAAACACATCAAAATACTCTCGAATGAGATCAATCAACCCTTTCTTAGCCTCTGGACATAGTTGAGACCCAATCTTGACTTCCTTCACATCATCTTCGGAAGCCAAGTTGACTAGTTCAATCTGCTCTTCAAACGGCTGAATGGCTTTTTACTCATGCTCAAGTAAACAAGTTAATTCATCAGATGCTTCTTCATCATCAATTTCTTCCTCAGCCTCAAACACATGGAAATCGAAGTTTGGAGAGGGAGTAGGATCATTGTATTCAATGGGTTAAGGAACCAACCTGCATAATGATTTGATATTTTGATTTTAGAGAAGTGAATTGTGACCAAATATTATGCAGATGGACAATTATTATTTATTTGTTTGTGTGTTTTTGTGATTACCATTTTCAGAAAAGCAAAAAGTAAAAATAAAACATCATAGATGTGGATGAATAAAATTGTATTTCATTGATGATAATTGAAATGTCTAACAATGTCCACTTCTCCCTTAGGCATAGGAGAAGGATTTTTCTTAAAAATGAAAACAAATTACTTAGAGCGGTGAACAACAATAGGAACATCAACAGCAGCCTAATTGTTGCAAGTCTGGTCATGCGTCACAAAGTCGGTGCAATCTTCGTCTTCATCGTCACCATCCTCGATCACAGCAGTTGAGTGTTGATCATTACCATGAATGAACCCTCCATTGCGGAAACTCGGTTGCACATTTTCAGTTTTGACGTTGAACGGCCCTAGTTGAAATCCCAATTTGTCCTTATTCTTGTTTTCAGTAACTTCTACCATGCGACCCCATTGATCAGTGCTGCCAGTCTCAATAGCTTTCTGAGCATCCTTCAAAGAAGACATGGGTGCCCCAGTTTTCTTCACTTCAGTAATAGACAAGGCTTGGAAAGGAGTTCCAACCTCCTCATCAGCTTCAACATAAGAAAAGGATGACAGATGGCTCACTAAGAGTGCCTTCTCTCCACCAACAACGACAAGCTTGCCGTTCTTCACAAATTTAAGCTTCTGGTGTAGAGTAGATGTCACAGCTCCTTCCTCATGAATCCATGGTCTTCCCAATAAACATCTATAGGTCGGGCGGATATCCATTACTTGGAAAGTAATCTGAAAATCACTCGGACCTATCTTAACTGGAAGGTTCACTTCACCAATGACAATTTTACGAGAACCGTCGAACGCTTTGACAATCACGCCATTGTACTCATTGGGCCGCCTTGATAAGAAAGTCTGGACAGAGTTGATTTCGGGAGCACATTTAGATATGAACCAGTGTCCACCAACATATTTGATAGAGCGTCCTCCTTGCTGTTCATAGAAATATGGAGTGTTAGGTTGTGATTTCTATCTTCCTCGGGTAGCTCTTCATCACAAAAGCTTAGATTATTAAAGGAAGTAATATTAGCAACAATATGGTCAAACTGATCCACAGAAACATTTTGTTCAACATAGGCTTTCTCGAGCACTTTCTGCAATGCCTCCCTATGTGCTTCGGAGTTCATTAACAGAGATAACACTGAAATTTTTGACGGTGTTTGGAGCAGCTGCTCCACCACATTGAACTCACTTCTCTTAATCAAACGCAATACCTCATCATCATCATTAGGCTTCAGCTTGCTGGATTCACCAGACTGACATACTGGAGTACTAATTGGATTCACCATAGGCACATCCATCATCTTACTGATTCAAACATCCTCTACCTTCCTCGGAAAGACCGGACGAAGACACGACCACTACGGGTCACCTTTGCAATATCAGCTATATTTACCACAGAATCTGCTACGGGTAACGGAATTTCTTGGCCATTCTCCACCATTGTGGCATTATATTGATAAGGCACAGCTTTATCGGATGTGTATGGGACAGGGCCCGCTAACTGTATTACTAACGGCGATACCGATCTATTAACACTGTTGTTGCTGCTGCTATCAAACTGAATTACTACCCGCTCAGAGATATTGAATACAAGAACAATCACATTCACATCACCTATATCCCTCGATTGTTGAATCTAGATTACATTCTCGTCCATCAACTTCTAGATATCCCTCTTGAAGATCATACACCCACAGAGGTTCACACCTAAGAGTGCACAACCATCATGGTCGTGTTCACAATCACTGATCAAACACAATGTTCTATGCATCTCCACCAGAGACCTACGGATACGTTGTACATCAAAGACTCTGAAATTCCCTGGACAACTATTCACCATGTTGGCAGTAGCATTACTATGAGCAAGCAATGGATTGGCTTTCACGTTAGGCGCACGGTCCTCAAAGGACACCATCCCACTCTTCACGAGCTTTTGTACTTCGTACTTCAACGGGTAGCAGTTCTCAATGTCATGGTCAGGGGCTCCCTGGTGAAAGGCACCACGGAGTTCAGGTTTGAACCACCACGGAAGTGGCTCGGGGATTTGTGTAGGATTTCTTGGTTGGATGAGGTTATTGAGAACCAAAGATGGGTACAATTCTGTGTAGGGCATAGGAATAGGGTCAAAAGAGACCTTCTTCCTCTCAAAGTTTTATGGTTGATTATTGTTGTTGTTGTTGTTGGTTCTTTGTTACGGTTGTTACTGACGTTGTTGTTGTTGAATTGGAACAAATTGATTGTTGGAATTGTTGGGAAAAAACGGAATCACTGAAGAAACTTGATGTTGATGTTGACGAGGTTGATAACTCTTTCTAACATGAGGCCTCCTTTGCCTCCCCACAGATACTGAATTGGTTTCCCCCTCCTTCCTCTTGGAGAAACCAGTCTCATACTTCTTACTGGACGGCGCTTCTTCGTTGGACAGACATCCTTCACGAACTCTCTCTTCTAACCTCATCCCCATGTTTACCATTTCGGTAAAGTCACTAGGGGAACTGGGAATCATACGTTTGTAATAAAACGAACTCAGGGTCTTCAAGAAAATCTTTGTCATCTCTTTTTCTTCCAATGGAGGATTAATCTGAGCAGCAAGTTCCCTCCACCTCTGAGCATACTCTTTAAACATCTCTTTATCCTTCTGAGACATAGACCTCAGTTGGTCTCTATCAGGCGCCATATCCACATTATACTTGTATTGGTTAACAAAAGCTTCACCCAAATCCTTGAACGTACGGACACTTGCGCTATCCAACCCCATATACCATCTCAGAGAAGCACCAGTTAAACTGTCTTGAAAGTAGTGAATCAATAACTGATCATTATCAGTTTGGGTCGTCATCTTTCTAGTGTACATAACGAGGTGGCTAAGTGGACAAGTATTTCCCTTATACTTTTCAAAGTCATGGACCTTGAACTTCATCGGAATTTTCACATTGGGTACTAGGCAGAGCTCAGCAGCACTCTTCCTAAACATGTCATTTCCTCTCAATATTTTCAACTCCTTTCGCAGCTCAAGGAACTGATCCTTCATCTCATCCATATTCTCATATATGTATGGACCCTTAGATGGCTCGGAATGGTAGATGGTGTCTTCAACACAAGGCAAAGTATGAACAATTAGAGGAGGCACAAACATGACCAGGCTAGATGTCGGCATAGAAACAGAGGTAGGTGCAAACCCTTCAGGCATAAAGTTTGGTGGCATTCCCCACGGGAATCCAGCAGGCATGGAAGGACCAGGTTGACTAGCAGCAACGGGAATAGTTGAGGTAGAAACCTCAGAAATGACAGTCCTCTGGGGGAGGAGTTGCGGGAGTTGGTGAAGACTCATTCTACGCAGCAAGAACAGACTCAATCATGGTAGTCAACCATGAAATCTCATCCTTCAGTTCTCTATTCTCTTGTTCCAAATGTTCCATGATCTTGGGTTGATTGGCGTGAGTGTTATATCGGTGAGTCAGCTTGGCTGAAGCACAGAAGAATAACTGATAAGACAATTTGGTGAAAGAAGACCTGCTATGTAAATGATGCATGAAATGCAATGTTTTTGTTTTTAATTTCAAGGAACACATGAAGTTCTTATTTGCAAATATATATATTTAAACAATAATAACAATTTGATTGACCATAAAATATCTTTTTATTCATACAATTTGGAAGGATTACACTGAGTACAATTTCAGAAACCAAAGTATGAATACAAGAGAAAAGGAAACTAATCATCCTAAGGATCCCCTAGCAATAGTGTTAGATGATCTGGCTGTGGGCGCGTGCTTCCTTCGGATGCATCGAATCTCAGACTTAAGATGTCTTCATCTGAGCTTTCTCAAGGACAAGCTGATCAACAATTTTCTTCCAAGCACCGGAAGGTTGAAGCATACTAGAGGAAGATGGACCATCTGGCTTTCTCTGTCTCTTCACTTCTCGATCTTCAAGAAGTTCAATAAGCGCGTCTTTGTCTTTCGACTCAAGCTTCAATTCTTCATGCTTTTGGCTCAAAGCATGAAATCGCTCTTCCCACATATCTCTTTCTTGCTTCATCTTGGAGAGTGTGTCTTCCAACTCCTTTACATCTTGGTTAGGGAGAGTTTATGGCTTAGCCACAACCAAAGACATAGGTTTTTCACAAGCGTACGACATCCTCAGATCCAAAGATCTCTTCTTCATCCAAATAGTGTAAGCTTCCAAAGCTACACAATTGCATGGACCAAGCTCGGATCTTCCTTTCCTATGTACATTATGCCAAGCATGCATCATCTTCTGCTTCAAATGTTGGGGATCTTTACCCTCTTGATAGAAAAGACCTTCTAACTGAGTTTTATTAGGTTTGTCTCTCAAGGGGAACCCAAGTTGACGACGAGCCAAAGTCGGGTTGTAGTTTATTCCTCCTTATGTACCAATGAGAGGCACATTAGAGAATTCACCACAACTATCAATAATATCCAAGCTACTCAATGTAGAGTCATACCAAACAATATCATCATTAGTGAGAGACATAAGTCTCTGGGATCACTGTAGACATTGTTTATTCTCCAAAAAAGCAGGCGTCTGAGGTAAGTGCAAAATAAACCATGTGTACAGAAGAGGAACCCAACACACAATAGTTCCACAACCTTTAGAATTCCTCAAATGCAAAGAGAAATACATATCACCCAACAGAGTAGGTATAGGATTCCCAATCAAGAAGATTCTAATGGCGTTAACATCAACAAAACCGTCAATGTTAGGGAACAAAGTTAAACCATAGATGAGCAACACAAATATGGCTTCAAAAGCATCCTTGCTTCCATCTTGAGCAAAGACATTAGCTTTACCAATGAGAAACTCAAAAGTCAACCCAAACAATCCTCCTTTCTTCATCCAATGAGCCTTAATCTCAGACTTCTTCAGATGAAGAGCTTCAGCTATAATATGAGATCTGGGAATCTCCTTCAATCCATTAAAAGGCACCTTGTCAAAAACAGGTATTCCCAAGAGATGGGCATACTCCTCTAACATAGGCATAAGCTGATAATCGAGAAAAGTGAAGCACTGGTAGAGAGGGTCATAAAACTGAACCAAAACACTTAGGAGTCATTCAACTACATCAACAGATAATACAGACAAAAGCTTCCCATGACGTTGCTTGAAGTCCAAGGGATTTAATACAAAGGATGACAACTGTCTTAGCTCTTTCAAATCAGGATATCTGAAACTCTACTTCTTAGTGTTCCTTCATCCATAATCCATGGTCTGAAAATATTTGCAAATAAGACCTTAGTTCCTTGAAGTTATTTTCGTGTGATGAATGTTATGATGCGCATGAATGCATGAATGCAACAATCACAAATAAGGGATCACACACAAGTCAAACACAAACAAAGGTCAAGGGATGGATCAAGTCATTGTCAATATAAATCATCCATTTGGGTGGATTATGGCCTTCACCTTATCAACACCCAAGTTCCATTGATATTGACAAGACTTGATCGGATCAACCAAGAATCAAAGGGTTTGTTGCGAGTCACAAGCATGGAGTCAGGTTAAGAACGATCCCAAAAGAGTGTACCAAGGATAAAAACCTGTAGATCATGTTCTATTAGAGTTCCCAAAGTCTTAATTCCATCTATCGGATATTACAGGTTATGATGACTGACTCATCAACCCATAATATTCTCAAGAGAAACTTGTCTGAGTGTAGTATCGCGTAACAACTGTTATCAGGTTTACACCTGATCAGTCTCTGCACTACATCCTAAATAGGCCAAGTTTGGGTTAAATGTTCTACGCTCCTCAGTTAGAATGTCCTTAAACAGGGGCAGCTGTAAGACCCCAATTTTGACCCTAAGATCCCTCATGCTATCTCATCATATACATTAGCTTTGGGATCACACCTTGGCATCCTCATTACCCCTCATTCATTGGGTTTGCATTGGGAGAGATCACCAAGAACACTTGATTGTATCATGCTTTATTTTTCATTATTTACTAACCAAAATGCCAAAAATATGTCTATGTATAGTTTACTTCTTTTGTAGGTAGTGTGTGTGTGTTCACCTATGCTTCATCAAGCTCATATATAGGGTTTGAGACCCTCAATGCAAGGAGACTAATCGATAGATGGTTTACATGGACTCTAGACATAATATATGGATCCTCATGATCTCCACATATCATTTTGATCAAGAAATCATCAAGAGTTTAAAGTTGGTTTGCCTTGGAAGCCCTAATTCATCTAGGTACCTTGTGTAACTTTCTCAGCAAGTTTCTTCACCATTTGATCAAATATTTTAAGGGACACTTCATATTACATCATCTTATGCATATATGATCCTCCATGAGTTCAATAGATCAAGAGATTTTCAAGTTTACAAGTTGGTTCATGGTGGTTGACCAGAGAAAGTCAACTGGTCAAAACTGGGGTTCCCTAGACCCTATCTCCTACAATTTTTTTGTCATATAAAAATTATTCTAAGAGAAACATTACTGCTTATGACATTCCAAACAACTTTAATATTGAGGTCAGGAGCTATTTTTGCTTGTAAATTCATTTTTTATGGTGAAAGATAGGGTCTAGGGAACCCCAGTTTTGACGAGTTGACTTTCTCTGGTCAACCACCATGAACCATCTTGCTAGCTTGATATTATCTTGACTTTTAGGACTCATGTTGGATCATATATGTGAAATATGATGTAATATAAAGTATCCCTTGAAATATTTGATCAATTGATGAAGAAACTTGTTGAGGAAGTCACACAAGATACCCAAATGAATTAGGGTTTCCAAGGCAAACAAACTTCAAACTCTTGATGAATTCTTGACCAAAATGGTATGTGAATACCATAGCGATCCATATATTATGTCTAGAAACAATGTGAACCATTTATTGATTGATCTCCTTGCATTGAGGGTCTTAAACCCTATATATGAGCCTGATGGAGCATAGGTGAGCATACACACTACCTACAAAAGTAATAAACTATACATTGACACATTTTTGGTATTTTGGTTAGTAAATAATAAAAAACAAAGTATGATACAATCAAATCTACTTGGTGATCTCTCCCAATGCAAACCCAGTGAATGAGGGGTGAGGAGGATGCCAAGGTGTGATCCCAAAGCCAATGCATATGATGAGATAGCATGAGGGATCTTAGGGTCAAAATTGGGGTCTTACAATGTATGACCAAATTGAAGAGGTTTGGAAGATCTACAACTTTGATGAAGGACCGTTTTCCATTTAGAACCCATAGCAAAAGTTATTCAAGATGGAAGAAGTGAACATTTGACTTGCTACTTAGAAAATTTTCAAATATGTTTGATTTTCCAAACTTCCACCTCAAAATTCATCATGATCCAAACTTCAAATGGAAAAGTGTTCAACATGAAAGTTGCTCCCCTTGATCTAACCTTTCCAAAAAGTTTAGGATCATCTCATTTGGCCAAGAATTGGAGGACTTGTGTGTGGGTTCATTTCAAGGGTTCATTTGGATGAAATTCACATTCACATTTCAATCTCCCTTGCATGATCACATGACATGATTTCAGAATTGCACATAAGGGATTTTGGACCTAATCACATCATTTCATGGGCTCACACGCCCATGCAAGTGAATTTCTATATTTGTTCAATTTTGGAAATGTGTAGAAAGTAATTCCCTTGCCTATAAATAAGACCCTCATTGCTCAGAATTGAGGACATTTTGCCCAAGCTTTGAACCTGCAATCCAAACCCTCACCATTAGAGGATAATCTTGAAGGTTTTCATTTGAAAATCGAGTTTCAAATCCTATTCTGTTTTGAGATTGAAACTCCAAAAGTCTAAGCCTTTCCTTGATCCAATTCAACTCCTACAAGCTTCTGAAGTCAAGCCAAGGCCAATTGGAAGCAAGATCAAGCAAGTTTGAAGCTCACTCAAAGGTGATTTTCCAGAATTTTCATCTTTTCGATTCTCTCTCAATTCTTCACTATTCTTTGTGATTTTTGGTTGGCTGAAGTCCTACCAATGTAGGAAACAAGATTGAGTTGCTTTGAGGTCAAATCGAAGTAACTCAGTTCATGATCCTCAAAATTCAAATCCATGTATCTTTCTATATACTTGGAATTGGAGAAACTTGAGGCCACATTCGTGATCCTGAGCATTTTTTCTTTGAAATAGTGTCCTTGATTTTCATTTTCCATTGAGATGAAGTTGGATCAGTCCGGTGGAGGCAACTGGAGAAGATGACCGAAGCCCTAGCTCCGGTGGTGTGTTGGCACACCTCCTGGCCATCTGATCATATTTGGATGTTATAATCTGGACTGTTGCATTTGATTACCACGCGTACATTTGTTTGACTCAAGTCCACCACGGAACGCGCGCGTGTGGCCATTAGATATGTCACCTCAATTAATAAGGGAGATCTGATGGCCCTTGTTTTTTCTATTTTTATTTTTATTTCTGATTTTATGTTTAATCCTTTTATTTTGTTTAATTCATATTATTTCCATTTTTAATCAAAAATATGAGACTTTCACCAAAAATCTTTAAATATTTCTCTCTTTCATATTCTGAATTGAAATTATTTTTTGGATTAATTTTGATATTTTTCATGAATTAAATGTTCTTATGCATATTTTTAATTATTTAAAAATACTTTTGACTTTTCAAAAATCATGAATTTTTTTGTCTAAGGTCCTTTGACCTTGTTTGACCTAGGATAAATCTCTTGGTCATATATTTTGTGTTTTGAAGAGATTTAATGTTTTGACAAAATTAAAATATAGTTTAATTCATTTTTAATTGATTTTTAAGTGTTTAAATGTGTAAAAATTATGTTGAGTCATTTTTATGGTCTTCTGATGTTTGACTATTTGTTTGGGCCTTGGTCAATGTTGATTTGACTTTTGTTGGATCAAAACCATTGGATTTAAGGGATTGATGAAATGTATATTTCATCTCCCAAAATGAATGAATGGTTTTGATTTGATTAAAATCCTTCCTTGGTCAATTTGTGTTTCTATCTTCCCCTCCCTCTTCATCTTCATCCATATTTTTTCTCATTCCCTCATTTGACCAATGAAATCTCTAATGTCTTTGTAGCGGTAAATTCATGACCATTAAGCTATGGATAAACTTAACATCAATAAAACTAGACTCGCCACCGCGCTTTTATTATTTCCAAAGGAAAAGGGAAAAGTACGAACAAAACCCAAAGATAAGAAGTTTTTAAATCAAAACTAATAAAATTTCCGAGATTACAAGTAAGGGGGTTGGTTACGCAGAGGGAAGGTGTTAGCACCCAAAGTGTCCTAGTACTCCTAGGGAGCCCTTTTTTATGTGTGTATGTGTTTTTGGTATAAAAGATGTTTGAGAAAAATAGAATGTGTGAGTGAGAAAATAATTTGTTGATTATATTTTTGTGTTTGGCAAGACCTTCAGACTTATGCCTACATACCAACATGAAAATGAGGGATCAAAACATCGTAGTTCATGGTATCAAATTCAAAATGAGTGGATCACTTTTAATCAAAATTTAAGTTTAAAAGAGGCACAAAGGGCCCAAAACTTTGCATGGGTGTTAGTTCTTTTTGTCTTTTAAAATTTTAAGTCAATATGATTAGATTTATTTACAAGTTTGATTTAAGAAGAGAGCTTAAAAATGCAATGGCATAAGGCCAAAGTTTCTAATTTGAGGTAAGGTCTAAGTTTTAAAATTACAAGTAAAGAAGGTTCTTGAAAAGGGGAAGAGATTTTGAAATTTATGAAATGGGAGGAGACGAAGAGGCTAACCTAAGCATAAAATTAAAAGTTAAGAGTTCAAAAGATCTGACTAATGGGGTACAATCCAACAGACAAGAATGTCTTATAGAAAACCCATTTTCCCTTTGGACTTTGAATCAAGCAATAATCAGCAAGCAATTAGCAATATCAGACATCATGGAGATTAAGGCATCAAATAAAGATGGCCACATCCAAGAAAGTAAATCCCATAGCTAGCAGTCTTCTTTATATATCAGATGAAATACTCCTTGATTAACTCAGAATAGAGCATTAGGCATGGTGTCAAAATAACAATTGCATCAAGACCATGTAGCAGATGAATTCAAGTGGATCCCAATACTTGCATTAGATGAAAGCTCAAATTACAATAATTTGGTCTCAGAAATGATGGCATTGGCCAAGTCCTTTTGCATGTGGAATGTTGCCTAATCCTAAGTCCAAAAGTTCATATCAAACCCAACAGTCCACACAAACATTTTTTAGGGTTTTTGTTGTGTATTAGGTATTTTAAGGTCCTAAGACCATGAGCACAAACAAAATACACCAACAAATATATACAATCACAATATCTGGCTCAAATGAGCAAAGTGAAAATGATATAAATATAAACAAGTTAAATGATATGTAAATGGAAAATGAATGATAAATGACTAGAAATTAAATTGCATAAAGTAAATGGCTTGAAAGTAAAGCAAAGTTAATAAGAGTTAGTCAAATGTTAGTCAAGGTTAATTAAATGTTAGTGATGTTTTGCTTTTTCATTTGATTAAGTCATTCTTTGGAGAGCACTCAACCATTTATTCACAAGCATGAATCCTTGAACCAAGACATCTTTCAAAGGAAGTAAAAAAGGCCAAGTTTCCACACAATACCATGAAAGATGGGAGACTTACAATCTCACTTACTAGAATGTTATGCCTTTAGGGTCAAAATTTAGCTCTATGCTAAGCAATCTTAATTGGACTTGTGTAGAAGTCACAACTATCTGAGGTCGGGTAATAAAAATTTAGGTGCTAATGCATATTAGAGATTTGGTATAATGAATCAAACTCCTAAAACATACCACACATTAAAAGAAAAGATTAAAATGGATGGACCTATCTCATCCATACTTGTATTGGTTCATCTAAAATAAGGTTATTAATGAACCAATTAGCCTTAGGATCTTGACATTTCATTGGTCAATGAGAGGGATGGGAAAGAATGGGATGGAGATGAAGAGGGAGGGGATATGAGAGAAACACAAATTGGTCATGGGAGGACTGTTATCAAATTAAAATCATTCATTTTGGGAGATGAAATGTACATTTCATCAATCCCCTAAATCTAATGATTTTAATCCAACAAAAGTTAAATCAACCTTGACCAAGACCCAAACAAATAGTCAAACATCACAAGACCATAAAAATGGCTCAACATAATTTTTACACAATTAATCAATTAAAAATCAAATTAAAAATTCATTTAAATTTAATTTAATTTGGTCAAAACCTAAAATCTCTTCAAAACACCAAATAAATGGCCAAGAGATTTATCCTAGGTCAAACAAGGTCAAAGGACCTTAGACAAAAAAATTCATGATTTTTGAAATGTCGGAAGTATTTTTAAACAATTAAAAATATGCACAAAAACATTTAATTTATGAAAAATATCAAAGTTGATCCAAAAAATAATTTTAATTCAGAAAATGAAAGAGAAAAATATTTAAATATTTTTGGTGAAAGTCTCATATTTTTTGGATTAAAAATTAAATTATTATGAATTAAACAAAATAAAGCAATTAAATGAAAAATTAGAAAATACAAAAAAAAAAACAAGAGCCGTCAGACCTCCCTCATTAATTGAGGTGGCAGATCTGATAGAAAAAATGTGTGCTTCATCATGTTCCCTAGTCAATGTGTGTACACGCATGGTAATCAGAAACGAATGTCAAAATTAAAACATTTTAAACAGATCCGATGATTGTGAGGCGTGACAACACACCACCGGAGTTAGGGCTCCGGTCTTCTTCTCCGGTGGACCTCACTGGACTGGTCCACCACCAACCACCATGAAAATAAAAAAGAAAGGACATGGATTAAAATAAAAAATGCTCAGGAGCTCGAATCTGGCCTCAATTTTCTCCAATTCCAAGTATATAAAAAGATACAGGGATTTGAATTTTGAGGATCATGAACTGAGTTGCTTCGATTTGGCTTTAAAGCAACTCAATCTTGTTTCCTATATTGATAGGACTTCAGCCAACCAAAAATCAAAAAGAATGGTGAAGAATTCAGAGAGAATCGAAGATATGAAGTTTCTGAAAAATCACCTTTGAGTTGCTTCAAATTCACTTGATCTTGATATGGATTTGCTTGCTTTCTCTTCCTCTTGCTTGTAGTGATCAATTGAAATGAAAAGGGCAACGAATTCTTGGAGTTTGAATTTCCAAAACAGAAGATGAAATTCAACTCGGTTTCAATTGAAATCTTCGAGAATTCTATGAAATTGAGGGTTTGGATTGTTCTGGAAAAGCTTGGGCAAGGTGTTGATGAAGTTCTGAGCTCATTGCACTTGTATTTATAGGGTTATCACATACTTTCCACACACTTCCATTTGAAATCCAAAACTAGCAACTTTGCATCATGAGCTTGCATGGGTGTGTACAACGCCCAAAGAATCATTTGAAAAGGTCCAAAATTGTGCATAGGTCATGCTGAAAGCAATGCATTAAGCCATGCAATATTGAAATGAGTTTGGTCATGAGATCCTTCCAAATGGTACCATGCATTACACCCATACACAAGTCCTTCATTCTTTGGCCAAATGAGATGATCTTAGACTTTTTGGAAAGGTGAGATCAAGGAGAACAACTTTAATGTTGAACATGTTTCCATTTGAAGCTTGGATCATGATGAATTTTTAGGTGGAAGTTTGGGAAATCAAACATAAATGAAAATTTTCTAAGTACCAAGTCAAATGTTCACTTCTTCCACCTTAAGTAACTTTTGCTATGGACTTCAAATGGAAAACGTTCCTTCATAAAAGTTGTAACTCTTTCAAACCTATTAAATTCGGTCACCAATTTGACCTCATTTGGGTTTTTCATGAAGGAGTTATGCATTTTAGAAGTTGAGGAAAATCACTTGTTCAATGGTAGTGGCCCAAAATGACCTATAATGTTTCCTCTTGGGACATACATTTGCAAGTTGAATTTGAACTTCATCCAAACATAAAATTTAAATTATACATATAGAATTTGATCATGGAATTTGAATGGATTTCATCTCATAAAAATTGAGCAAGTTATGGTTTTTGGAAGTTGACCTCCTAACTAGGGTTCAGACAAAATGACCTATAATCTTTCACCATAGAAAATGAGCTTCCAAGCAAACATATCTCTTTACTTCAACATAAAATTTGTTTGGAATGTCATAAGGAGTAACCTTAATCTTGTAATCATTTTCATATGACAAAAATTGTAGTAGATAGGGTCTAGGGAACGCCCATTTTGACTAATTGACTTTCTCTGGTCAACCACCATGAACCATCTTGCTAGCTTGACATTCTCTTGAATTTTGGGACTCATGTAGGATTATATATGCATAATATGATATAATATGAAGTATACCTTTAAATATTTGATCAATTGATGAAGAATCTTTTTGAGGAAGTCACACAAGATACCCAGATGAATTAGGGTTTCCAAACTTCAAACTCTTGATGAATTCTTGACCAAAATGATATGTGAAGACCATAGGGATCGATATACGATGTCTAAAACCAATGTGAACCATTTACTGATTGATCTCCTTGCCTTGAGGGTCTTAAGTCCTAGATATGAGCTTGATGGAGCATAGGTGAGCATACACACTACCTACAAAAGCAACAAACTATACATTGACATATTTTTGGTATTTTGGTTAGTAAATAATAATAAAAAACAAAGTATGATACAATCAAATGTACTTGGTGATCTCTCCCAATGCAAACCCAATGAATAAGGGGTGAGGAGGATGCCAAGTTGTGATCCCAAATCCAATGCAAATGATGAGATAACATGAGGGATCTTTGGGTCAAAATTAGGGTCTTACAGTCTTAAGGCTAATTGGTTCATCAATGACCTTGTGCCAGAAGAACCAATACAAGTATGACTGAGATAGGTCCCTCCCTCTTGATCTTTTCTTTTAGTGTGTGGTATATTTTAGGAGTTTGGTTCTTCATGCCAAATATCTAACATGCATTAACACCTAAATTTTTATTGCCCGACCTCAGATAGTTGTGACTTCTACATAAGTCCAATTAGGATTGCTTAACAAAGAGCTAAATTTGACCCTAATGGCATATCATTCTAGTAAGTGAGATTGTAAGTCTCCCATTCTTCATGTCATTGTGTGGAAACTTGAACTTTTTTCCTTTCATGAGAGTTAGTGGCATACTTGTTGAATTATCCAAGTTAGGGCCCTTCTCATGGAAGATGTATGGGTTTAAGGATTCATACTTGTGAATGGATAGTTGAGTGTTCCCCAAAGAATAACTTAATCAATTAAAAAACACCACTAACAATTGACTAGCATTTGACTAATCTTTGACTAACATTTGACTATTTCTTGTTAATATTTTTTTATTTTCAAGTCATTTACTTTTTGCAATTTAAATTTCAGTCATTTATCATTCATTGTCATTTACATTCCATTTAACTTGTTTATGTTTATGTCATTTTCACTTTGCTCATTTGAGTCATATCTTGTGATTGTATATATTGCTTGTGCATTTTGATTTTGTTTATGGTCTTAGGACCTTAAAATACTTCATAATAACAAAAACCCTAAAAAAATGTTTGGTGGACTGTTGATCTTGATCTGAACTCTTGGACTTAGGGTTAGGCAACATTCCATGTGCAAAAGGACTTGGTCAATGCCAACATGTTAAGACCAAGTTATTATGAACTAAACCTTCCTCTGATGCAAGCCTTGGGAATTTCTTAGGTTCATCTTCTACTCTATCTTTGTGCTTAATTATCATTTTGATCTTGTGTCTAATGCTTTGTTCTGAGTTGATCAAGGAATATTTCATCTGATACATGAGAAGACAAAGGAGACTATTAGCTCTAGGGATTTCTTCCTTGGATGTGGTTATCTTTAGTTGATGCCTTGATCTTAATAATGTTTGGATATTGCTAATTTCTCATTGATTATTACTTGATTCAAAGTCCAAAGGGAAAGTGGGTTTCCTATATGACATTCTTGTCTATTGAATTGCATCTCATTGGTCAGATCTTTTCAACTCTTAACTTTTAATTTTATGCTTAGGGTAGTCTCTTATCTATTCCCACCTTCTTAAATTTCAAAATCTCTCCCCCTTTTCAAAAACTTTCTTTGCTTGTAATTTCAAGCTTAGACTTTGTTTAAATGATTAGAAACTTTGGCCTTATGCCAATGAGTTTTCAAACCTTTTTTCTTAAATCAAATTTGTAAATAAAATTATTCATATTGATTTAAATTTTCAAAAAGACAAAAAGAACTAATAACTTCATTCAAGCTTTTGGCCCTTTGTGCCTTTTCATTTAAAACTTTTGTTAAAAGTAACTCACCAACTTTGAAATTGTTACCACGAACTACGAGGTTTTGATCTCTCGTTTTTATGTTGGTACGTAGGCACAAGTCTGAAGGTCTTTTCAAACACAAAAATATAATCAATGAATTTTGTTTTCATCCCCACACTCTATTTTTTCTCAAACATCTTTTATACCAAAGACACATACACACATAAAAAAGGGCTCCCTAGGAGTACATAGGACACTTTGGGTGCTAACACCTTCCATCTGTGTAACCAACCCCCATACCTGCAATCTATGGCATTTTACTAGTTTTGATTTGAAAACTTCTTATCTTTGGGTTTTGTTCGTACTTTTCCCTTTTCCTTTGGAAACAATAAAAGTGCGGTGGCGACTCTGGTTTTATTGACGTTAAGCATATCCATAGTTTGACGGTCATGAATTTACCGCTACACTTTGAATATCTAAACCTTTTGGATGATTACTTTGAATATAACCAAATTTATATTATAGAGGAAGATGTGGAAAAAAAGGAATTTTGATGTCCTAGAGCCTTAGCTACCTATTAATGGGTAGTGATGCATTTTGTCCTAAAGAATATTGGTGCAACATCTCAAAGGGAAATAAATCATATGTTCCATGATTTCATTGAGACCTTCATGCAGGTATAAATTAATGATATAGTTGTTAAATCCTCTTTTATAAATGGTCATTTAGACCACCTTCGATAATCCTTTGAAAGGATGAGGAAATATTGAATGAAAATGAATCCATTAAAATGTGCTTTGGTGTCTATGTAGACGATTTTTTGTGTTTCATGGTTCACAAAAAGGGCATATAAACCAAAATAAGACAAAGGCTACACTCAATACGAAATCTCCAGCAAACAAAAAATAAATTCAATCTCTACTATGAAAAATCAATTTCTTGAGGAGATTCATCTCGAACTTAAGTGTCAAAACAAAAGTGTTTTCACCACTGTTGCGCTTAAAGAAAGAAGAAGGATTCAGATCGGAGCTAGAACATTAAAGAAAGTTTAATGAAATTAAAATCTATCTTTAAAATCCTCATATTCTATTTCTTATCATGAGAAATATATTTGTGAAGTTGTATATTTCTACATATGAATTCACAATAGGAAGTATCTTAGCCTAAGAGTGTGATGATGGTGTCGAAATAGCCATTTTATTACCTTGGTTAATTTTTAAATGATGCAGAAAGTAGCTATAGTCCCATAGAAAGCTTATGTTTGGGTTTATATTTTTCATGTACTAAGTTGAAATAATATATAAAGCCAACATACATTTTTGTGTATTCCCACTTGACGTTACTAAGCATATGTTGTCGAAACCTATTTTGCATAGTCGAATTAGGAAATGGGCTCTGGCTTTAACTGCATATTCTTTAACTTATGCACCTTTAAGGACTATGAAAGGCCAAGTTGTGGTTGACTTCATTATTGATCACACAGTAGTCGAAGCAACACAGAGTTATGTTAGCCTAAAATCTTGGAAGTTATACTTTGATGGTTCCAAACATAAACATGGATACTGAATCTGTGACTATTAATGAGGATGTTGTATCCCACCCCATTTGGAAGATTATTGATCTTGCTGAAAAACGTTTTGAAGAATCACATGTGGAACCACATGTTGAATCAAATGCTTATTCACATGTTGGACCAAATGTTGGAACATTTGTCCCAGCATTTGGTGAACCACAGGTTGAACCCCCTGAACCAGTTGTGGATATTCCTGTTTTTTACTCTCGTTTGGATGATAGCTCATCTAAAGATTAAAGTGATGTTGAAATTCATCATGTAGAGACTGAGGTTCAGAGTAAAAAGGGTACATAAAATCAAACTATTGATAGCTTGGTGTTGATGAGTCCAATAAAGAAGAGAGGAATGAGAGTCCTCAAAATAAAAAGGGTAAGAGTCAAGTTGAAAGGAATGAAGAGGCTGGTGATTATGATGAGATTCTCATTGCTCATATCATATAGAGGATTATCGATAGTGTATCCAAGCCCCAAGATAAATATTTTCAAGAAAATAAGAAACATGTGGTTCCCTGGATCAAGAATCTCTTGCTACTACTGTAATGACGGGCTTAGTCAGATCCATGACTGATCAAGGAAAAGATAAGAAAAAGGAGAAAGAGGTGCCTCATAAAATCTCCATGGATAACACTGATATGGTGAAGAAGAAAACCCCTCAAGAAAAGCATGGGAATAAGAGAATTAAGGTTAAAGTGAAAGCCGCTGAAAAGAAGTCTCTCAAAATAAAACTTGTGCAAACAAGTGACTCTAAGACAAATATTGAAGCAGATGTCCTAGACATCGTTCCCTCTTCTAGGAGAAAGATTGGAGGAAAAAGTTCCAATTAATATTCATGTTGCTTCTCTGGACAATGTATTTTTCCATTAAAGTGTTCAGAAGTGGAAATATGTCTATAAAATAAGTATTTTTTGTGAAAGAGAGTTGAGTAAGAATGTCCTTGAGTGGTAAGAGATGATAAATCTTCTAAAAGAGGCTGGACTGATGAAGACTATTTTTGGTATTTGATCTTGTTATGAAAAGCTGGTTAAATAATTTATTCTGAACATGTTAACTAATTTCAGTGTTGAAGGAAGTCAAGAGTAAGGAAGGTTTATGTTACAGGTAAATGTGTGAAGTTTTCATCCTCCATTATTGATGCATATCTGGGAAGAAACAAGTCAGTAGAGTCTGAAAATTTTCTCTCCAAGGAAATCACGGATGGTCAAGTGAAATAGTATCCCAACAAATGGTTACTTTCTTCTGGTAAATTGAGTGTGAAGTATGTTGTTCTAAATAGGATAAGTGCAGCAAATTGGGCACTCACTAATCAAAGTTCAAGATTTACTCCTACATTGGCCAAGCTGATTTTTCAAATTGGAACCAAGTCTAAAATGAACTTTGGAGAATATGTGTTTGACCAGAAAATTAAGCACGTCGATTCATTTACTGTGAAGCTACTAATAACTTTTCCTTTCTTAATCACTGGAAATATCTTGAAGCAACATCCTGAAGTTTTGCATCCTCAAGAAACTCCAAGAAAAAAGGTTTCCATCTGGCCCTTGATAAGAAGTTGTTTGTGGGGACACATGTCCCAAATATTATGGTCAAGAATAAAGGCCAGACTACATATGGAAGTTCTTCACCTGCATCCAAAGCCATCAGAAAAGATGTGTTGTCCAAGCTGATTGAAGTTTTTCAAAGGCTTTGCAAGAGACTATTACCTCAAGCACCATTAAAAAGAGGAATGTGGATAAATTGATCAAGATGTTGACCAAGGAGAAGGATGTTTAGGGAGAAGAAGCTGACCATGAAGAGGAAAATTAATCTGCTAATGAGAAAGAAGAAGATGTTGGAAGCTCAGAATGCTAAATTGATGAAGAAGCTAACAACTCAGAATCCTTAAGTGAAGAATCCATCTCTGAAGACTAATGTCATAAAGCTAAAGTTGCTTTCAAATTTTTGGCCTTTTGTTTTTAGGATTATATTTGTAGTTATGTAATAACTTTATCTTATGCTATTTCAGTTCACTCACCCGTGTTTATGGTTTTTCTGCCACTAACAATGAATTAGTATCTTTTATGCTCTTAAATGATCTAGTTTTCTTGCTACCTTTTCCATATTATGGAAAAAAGGGGGAGCAGTGTTGTGTGTTGGTAGTGTGTTCTAAATACTAACTAGGTGGGTGATGCAAGGTGTGTATGTGCTACAGTATTGACGTGTGCTCACATGTTGGAGCATTTGGCCTAACATATGGTCTTTGAGCATGTGTGAGCTGATCTGATTGTGTATGAACTCTAATGTTTTGTAGCTTTATGTGTAGTTATGATGTGTGTTGACTTCTAACCTGACTGACAACTACTGACTATGTTTGTATGCATGCTGGCTGATTGTGTGGTTAACTGTTTGGAGCATTGTGATTGTGTAGCAACCACATTTCATGTTTTTTGATTATGCTATTTTTTCGTTGCTTCTATTTGCTTTGTGTGCTTGTGTGTGGTGTGCTTAATGCTCAAATTATGTTTCACATCTTGTGTGTTTTAAAAAGTGTTGTTTTTCCAAAATTTTCCAAAGGGGGGGATTGTTGTTCATTTTTGGATTGGCTGCATTATGCAAAACAACATAGTATGTTTAAGATATTTTTATGAAGAAAGAACACATGTGGGAACAACTGTCCTAGAATTTGTGTAACATTTGGCCCTTGTCATTAGGCCAATGTTGTAGTTGTACAATGCATTATATTCTGGTTGGCTCAATCAGATGTGTTGCAGATATGTTGGTATATTTTACCAATGCATTTATGTAAACTTGCTTGGTTAAATTGGACATGATAAAATCAAATTTAAATGGATATTTAAATTTGAATTAAAAAAAGAACGTATCTTTTGTTGGAATTTTGTGGAACAAATCAAGTCCAAATAAATCTTATATATTTAAGGAGACTCAATTCCATCTTTGAAGAAGACGAGCACGTATGGAATACACCTAGTGTTAGGGTTTTTATTTGAGTCATTTGTTTGTGTTTCTTGTACACCACGCTAGCACCGTCTTTCAAATCATAAGGCATATTGTTGGCTTGTTTAGTTTAGTTGTAATTCAATATTCTATAAGTTGTTTATTGAAGGAATAATCACTTGGGATTAGTGATTGAAAGAAAGTGAGAGAGATTCTCATATTTAGGGGGAGACCTAAATAGAAAGTCGCTAGGATTAGGAAGAGGTGTTGAACAATATGAGGTTGTTGTTCCTATAAGACTAATTTTACTAATTCAAGATAATGAATTTCCTTTTTTGGGTAGAGTGTCCCCCCAGACGTAGGTGTGAATTTACTGAACTGGGTTAAAAAATTTGTGTATTCTGTTATCTCTTTTCTACTTCATTATCTTGTTTATTAATTGTGTGTTAATTCTGTTTTAAGATGTTGAACACCCTTGCTTAAGCATCTGGTCCAACATATGTTCATTGTGAACAAAATTTCAAGCCTCATTTCTAATAGTGGAAGGGAACGCAAAACACGTTGGGGCGAACTCATGAACCCTAACTATTAGATTTTGTCTTAAAACACTCGGGGTTTACAGTGACTCAAGTAAGGAAAGAACTTCTTTAGTTGTTCAGGTTTTTCTAAAGATCCAGAAAATGGACTCAAGAATGCATGAACATTATCTAAAATAGAGAAAGGGATCAATACATGGGACGCCTTGATCATGGATTTTTCTTCCTCCATTGGTAGTTCATGGATGTAAGTATGATCGCCAGGAAGAGTAGGAGTGGTAACTTTAGAAGAAAACAGGATTCGAAGTTGTTGTGTTAAAGAAGAAGAAGAAGTCATTGTTTTTGAAGTTTGACGGAGAAACGAAAATGAAATTTTGTAGAAGTTGAAGATTTGTTAGAGTTCTGAAGAAGAAGAAGGTGTAAAAAATGAAAATGAAAGAATAAGGGAGTAAATATAGTGGAAGAATACGCTTCAGTTTCTCTCTCAAATATAGACAAATGGCGCTTGATTTCTCTAATTTAAAATCAATTAAATGGTTTATTTATTGTGATTTAATCTTGTAGCCCACAATGGCCTAGGAAATCAGACTCGTGATAGTTAAGCACACACATGTTCATTGACGTGATGGTTTGGTAAAGTGGTTATGATGATTATGACGTAATGTTTACCCCTAATTTTGGTAAACAGCCGCTAGTCTTTTTTTAGAAAGTTTACTTACAGGATCAACTAGTGAATTCTAGGACATATGTGCATAAATTCTTTAAAGGGTGTTTAACGGTTTATGGTAAATGTAGCATAAATTCTAAATTTGCAAGAAACTAAAGACAACTTGTAAAGAAAAGCAAAGGTATTTCGACGGGGTTAAAATCCTTATAAAAGTGAAAACAAAAACAAGTAAATTTCTAGAAAGGAATGTGAAAAGTAGGAAATATAAAAGTTTTCTTAAATATATAAAGGATGGTATTCAAAATCATACATTTTTCTCACTTACTCGTTTCTCACTATTGTCTGGGTACTTTGAGTGTATAGAGTTTTTTGTAATGATTTGCCATCCTGAATCCTAACACTAGAATCCCTATATATAGTAATACACAAATGACTATCTACAACAAGTCTATTCCTAGCAATCGACGTGTATCTATTTGCATGACTTCTATCTTTCTGGCTTGCCTCCATGAGTCTTTACTGCGTGGATAAGATTCACGTACAGTTACATAATATGATCATAACGTTTCATTTCAAACTGCCATTGTCGACTATGCATACCTCGTAGAATTCCTAAGACCAAAGATGAACTCTTGAGAACATACTCTGAGAAAATATTATAAGTCTTCAACATCAGTTCAACATGACTATTTCAACACCCTTGGACAGAGATCCCACCTGTCGAAATGCTATCATCCCAACATCATTTTCTTAAGTGTTTTCTGAATCCTCTTTTATATGTTAAGCCCATGATGTAGAAATTTTGTACCAACAAATTGTCCCCCCAAAATGCCACTTTCAACCAACTAAGAGATATGAGTATTTTTGAAACTTCCTAACACTATAACAAGTAATGGGATGACGTCATCGTCGTCATTGCACCTTTTGCAAAACGTCTTTTCAAGACGTGCAACTATCATACCCTAAATTTTGCTAGGCTTCCTCTTTATAGTTTTTAAAGACATTTCATTTCAAATTGGTTAGATAGCTCAGTTGGTAGTGTGTCCAAGATGTCTGGCATAGGGTTCTGGGTTTGAATCATATTATATGCATTTTCATAAATAAATAAATAAAAGTTTGCATGAGTCAACAAAAAATCAAAAGTTGACTTTTTGAAAAGAAAAGAAAAACTAATTTAAAAAACAAAACATTTATTGTTTTTTATTTTTTATATTTTATTCATTTTTAATAAAAAATAATCAGAAACATCATAAAAAAATTAAAAAATGTGTTAGTTTTGTTTTTGTTGTCTTAGTGAGTAAGACAAGTCATTTTTTTTCATTGATTCTTACATCGATGGCGGTAAAGTTTTGGCATCAATTCATACATCGATGGCAGTTGGTTTTTGCATCGAATCATAAATCGGTGACAGTTAGGTCTTTCTAAATTACCGTAGTTAAATGTATGCTCTTAGGTCGATACTAAATTCTCACTTGCCCAAAACAGTTAGGACTTCGTAAAGGCCTAACAATTTTTATATTTGTTTAGCGGACAAAATTTTGGGTCTTCCCGTATTTAATCATCTCTCACCATGATTACATGAAGATTGTCGTCGCTCATACTCTCTGATTAAATGTAATTAAATAGGGACAACTGTCATACCCTAAATTTTGTCTGAATTCCTCTTTCTAGTTTTTAATGGCAATCCATTTTGAATTTGTTAAATAGCTCACTAGGTAGCATGTACATGATGTCTAGCATAGAGTCCCAAGTTTAATCCTTATTGTATGCATTTTTATTTATAAAAAAAAAAAAAAAAAAAAAAGGTATGCATGAGTTAATAAAAAGTTGACTTTTTAGAATATTTTATCATTATTTTGGTTTTTTCTAAAAAAGAGTATTTTTTAAAATTATTTTTTATCTTTTATTCATTATTAATCAAAATATAATAAAAAAATCATAAAAGTATATATATATATATATATATATATATATATATATATATATATATATATATATATATATATATATATAATATGTTAGATTTGTTTTTGGTGTCCCAGGGACTAAGACAAGTCATTTTTGACATGTTTTATTTTTATTTTTTTAAATATAAAAAATTATTTGAAAAATATGCTAAATTATTTGATTGGTGTCTTAGTGAATAAAAATGGTCAATTTTGGTATATTTTAGTATAAATAAAAGTCAAATTTATAGAATTTTCACACAGGCGGTCTTCCCATAAAACATCAATTACACCAAAAAAAAAAAAAAAAAAAAAGAGGAAAAAAAGTATCAAATCTCTCGCGTATAGTTTTAGGAAAATAGCAATCATACAAAACGCCTTTTCATTACCACCACCGGTCACCCCACCTCAAAAGCCGCCACCACCACATGAGAGGTTTGTTTCATTTTCTCCCTTTCTCTTCGATTTCTTTCTTTTTTTCTTCAGAAAAGTTGTAAGTCTACATGCTTTTTGTTTTTAGTTGTCAAGATGTGTGTTATCATTTTGTTTGACATTTAGGTCTAAGTGAAAGCATAATGTGGATCTTGAGTTACGCTTTTTACTCTTACTAATTATAAGGATGTATTTCTAATTGATAATAATCTCTATTAAATAAAAATATTTATATCTTTCCTTTATATTTTAATTTGTAAAAAATTATTAGATATGACCATTTTTTCTCTTTGATTTTTTTTAAAAGGCACGTTGTTATAATCTGATCTTTATAAGATTCTTCTTTTGTAAAAAAAAAGATATAATTAATTAATTTAAATTAATTTATTAAGTAAGCATTGTTTTTGCTCTTTTTGTTCTCACGTGTGTGAATGGGAATGGGAATGTGTATGTAATAAATGTTGTGAACACATTTTCTAATTGGACTATGATTAATTTTTTATTTTGTCTCCTTTAATCTTTCCATAATCAATATTATAATAATGTCAATATATTTTTATAACAAATATTTTGTATTTATGTGCAAATAAAATTTATTTAAAAATATTAATTAAGGTGTGATATTTTTATTAAAAGACAGAAAATTAGTTCTCTTAATTTTATAAAATAATAAATTTGTTTTAGTAAAATTTTAATTAGCAAGATTTTGTTAGTTCTGTTTGATCTTAAGGTTGTGACATTTTGATATTTCTATTTAGTTTAATTAATTAATTTAACTATTAGTTTTTTTATTAACAAAATTTAGGTTATTTATTTTAGTCTTCTAAAAATGTCAAAATCCAAAAAATATGTTGCTTTATTTCATTAGCTTATTTAATTAAAAAAAAAAGCAAAAATACCTAATTCATTTATTCATCCAAAAATAACAACAACAAAAATATTCTTCATCAATACGTTTACATAGTAAAAAGATAATATCCACATGGTCTACAAGTAATTGAATTGGTTGTAGCACGTCGCGTCGACCAGTCACTTTAAATTTAAACATTTTAAAATTAACACAATTTATCAAATCTCTTTTGTGTCCTTGTGCAATTATTCAAAAACTTTTCAAAGAAGGATAGATTAAATCATTTCAACGCGAAATACAAACGAGCGTTTAAGCCTCAATCATACAAGCATACAAGCCAACGTTTAGACGCAAGAACTTGACTTAAACCCTATTATATAAAATCAACCAACACACTTATTTTTTTACGTACTACTGTTAATTTTTGTTTTTTCTTCTTTAATATTTCAACAATCGATATTATAATAATATCAATATATTTTATAACAAATCTTTTATATTTTTCAAATAAAATTTATTTAGAAATATTAATTAAGGTGTGGTATTTTTTATTAATGACATACAAATTAGTTATCTTAATTTTATAAAATAATAAATTTGTTTAGCAAAAATTTAATTAGCAAGATCTTGTTAGTTTGGTTTGATCTTTGGGTTGTGACATTTGATATTTTAATTTAGTTTAATTAATTAATTAATCAATTATTTTTTTTATTAAGCAAATTTAAGTTATTTATTTTAGTCTTCTAAAAATGCCAAAATCCAAAAATATATTCCTTTATTTCATTAGATTATTTAATTTTAAAAAGGAAAAAATACTTAATTTATTTATTCATCCAAAAATAACAAAATATAAAATTATTCATCAAGTGTACTGGGTTGGCCCTGTGCAAGTGCAGCATGTGCTACGGCACAGGGCCCCAAACTTTAGAGGGTCCCAAAATTTGAAATTTGAATTTTTTTTTATAAATATTAATAAAAATAAATAAAATGTTATTAGAAAAATTCAATAATTGAAAAAAATGTTAGTATAAAAACTCAATAAATACAAAAATCAAAATTGATCAAAATTCAAAATAATTATAATTAAATTTATTTTTAATTAATACATAATTGTATTTTTAATATTTTTTTTTAATTATTATAATTGTATTTTTTAAAAAAATTGGGCCCATTTTTGAAATTAGAATGGGGTCTCCGATATGATTGGGTCAGTCCTGCGTGTACATAGTCAAAACTATTTTTTTAAATCAAATAAATTCTAACTTTTTTTTAAATAAAAAATGGATGAGTTGATGCCCATCTACATTGTCTCCGGGTAATTGATTGGTTGGCGCACACCGCATCAATCAATTACTCAAATTCAAACAATTTAAAATCAAAACAAATCATTAAATATCTTTTGTACCCTTGTGCACTTATTCAAAAACTTTCCAAAAAAGGTAAGGTTAAGTCATTTCGACGCGAAATACAAACGAGCGCTTAAGCCTCCATCGTGCGAGCATACAAGCCAATGTTTAAACGAAAGAACTTGACTTAAACCATATTCTATAAAATCAACCAACACACACTTATTTTTTATGAACTACGATGCTTTGATTTTCTCACTGAACTTTGAGAATACGTAGGCACGAGGTTTTGGAACCTTGGCGAGCACAATAACTAAAAAACTTTTTTTCTTTCCTTTGTAAATAATTTCTCTCTTGAAAATATACTTTAATTAAAATAAAACAAGCAAAAAAATTCCGTAACAAACCTTTAACATTAAAACTATAGGAGGTTCCCGTTGAGAATAACGGATGTGACAGGTATTAATACCTTTTCATCGCATAATCGACTCCTGGATCTATTTTTGGTTGAGATGACCATATTTTCGTTTTCCCTTAGGGTTTTATCATTGTTTCTCCTTTCCTTAGTAATAAGTAAAGTACGGTGGCGACTCTGTTATTCATCCACGAGCGTGCGATGCACTCGCAAGGTTGTATTGTTTTAGATGCGACAGTAGCTACTAACTCTCAACCATGACTCCACTTTCCTATGAGAACGTGGGCCATCAATATTTGCACCCCTCATTCCGCCTCTCAGTGACGAACACCTCTCCCAAAAAAGGCGTCATTTGTCAAAAAGGAAGAAAATGAAGAGTCTTTCCCATTTCTATAAGAACCTATTTTCTTTATCAACTTCATTTCTTCTTTTTTCCATCCCTTGCTCTCTCAAAACACCATTTTATCAAACTTCATCTTCTCCAACCCAAACTCAAATTTTCTGCAGCTATGGACTCTTCATCAAAGTCAAAGAACTCGCCACCACTTGCTGCTAAGATTAAGGTTCCTATTGTTGTTGGGAACCAGGAATACGTTGTAGAACCACCGTTGGAAGAAGAAAAAGCTAGGATCTAGAAATCCTAGGTACTTATCCCTTTCTCAATTTCTGAAAAACTTCATGCATTTCTAGGTTCAACCCATGACCCTAATGCTAAAGCTGAAAGGTTGAAGGAACTTTTCCCTCGCATAATCTACATGAGTGTTACCTTTTGTGTCTTTCGCTATGCTCCCTCTACTAATAATAAAGAGGATTACATTGCTTGGCTAGACAAAGTAGAATCTAAGAAATAAAAAATATGAAAAGAACAAGGTCTTTATGAATTGGTTCAATTGTCGAGGGTTATCCCTCCTTATTGCCAAAATATGTTTGTCGCATCATTGTACTTTTGGGAATTACAACAAATACCTTTAAATTTCCTTATGGGATGATAACACCCATTTTATTCGATGCGGTGCTCATCATTGGCCTTCACCCCACTGGCGAAGTCTTTGACCCAACTATACGGGATGAAGATACCATCAACTTTGACCAAAATCATAATAGCTTGTCGAAGTTCATTATTGACCATCATGACACCCAAACCGAAGAAGTATCAGACAAAGAACACATAGATTTCTTAACAATATGGTTGTAACATTTCATTTTTTGCTGCAAATATTTGAAGGTGGCTAAAAGGTTCCACAATTTATCTAACCAGTTGCATGATGGTCGAAACATTTGTCTAGGCCAATTAATATTAGGCTCTCTCTATGAGTTACTAGGGCTTGCCACTTACACCCTAAAAAATCTTGTCCCTTCAGCCAACCTTTTACTTGTTGGTCCCTTTTGGTTACTTAAACTTTGGCTGAATGCCATGTTTGAATCCTCTTTGCAAATAGATGTACCAAATAATTAAGTCGAATAGATAAAAAAACCATCAAAATGAAGGCACTAGACTTGCCTTAATGACCCTTGCTGATATAAGACGTTCAACATAGAAGGCTTATATTGAATACTTCATGATGTTTGCAAAGCTTCATACCCCCACTCCTTCACTGGCCCCATTTGCCAATCAAAACTATGGGCCAGAGTGGTTCAAACAAGGGTTCACTACTTTTGCCCCTGAACACGAGATTGAAGCCGTCAAGATATGAGAGGCCTTTCTCACCCTAAGATTACTATTATCAAGACTTGGGAACACTAAATATACTATGGGACTGGTTGGTGTAATACCCCAAAATTTACCCTTCATTTTTCCTGGAAGCATACGCTTTACACCTCATGCATGCATTCATTTTTAGGTCATTTAACATTAGATACATTGCATTTCATCATGTCAATCAGAATTAGATCCAAGAAACTTTATTTAAAAAAAAATAAAATAATAATAATAATAATAATAATAAATAATAAATAATAAATAAAAGAAAAAATCTCAGACTTGGACCTCTCTCAAAAGCCCATTAAGCTACCAATATTAGGCTATAAATACTAGAGTTTCAGTGAAACAAATATTGGATTCTATTCCTATTACCCTGAGGAAAAAGATAGTGAGAGAAGAGCTAACAGAGTTCAGAGCAGCCTCCAAACCCTGAAGGGAACTCAACTGCACAGAATCACCTCTGCCTCACATAAACCCTAAAGATTGTTTTGTAAACCTCACGGGTGCAACTCAATTTCAATCAAGCTCTCCAATTAGGTTTGCCCTATATCCATCATCTTTATGCCTTTAATTTGAATGCTCTAAATGTATGAGGTATTATGGGTGAATTTGATACCCTTTTGATGCATGTCTTTTTTGTGAATTTTAATGGCATGATTCATGTGGTTACATTTTGATTTGGGGGCAACCCTTGATTACCCTATTTTTTTGTCTCTAACCTGTTTGTCGAGTTTTTATGAGGGCTCACATGACTTTTGCAGGGATAACTTACATGGTTTTCCACTTTATTTGTGGGATACCCCCTGGAGGTTTCATTCTGATTACCTGTACTGACTCACTTTCTTTGATGGTGTTTAGCTTGGAAGGATCCCTGGATTTCCCATTCCTCTAACTGTTGTTACTTCGGATCTTTATCCGCGTGGTACTTTTACATTTTTCCCGCATTTTACTGCTTTCCTAGCTGGAAGACCTCGATAGGAGGCAATGTTTTGTGTGTTTTTTTACAGGTTCCTTCGTCAAGGACTGCCTTTTTGCATGAGTTCACCAAACCCTAACCCTTCATTGATTTTTCTTCTCCTAAACACACGTTTACTCCTTCTACTACAGGTGAGTAAGTCTCCAAAGGTCGAGCATCCGGTAGATTGCGTAGTAACGTCGTTCGTCCAAAACCCACTCCATAACTCCGTAGTTAGCCGAACTACGGCTTGCTCTGATTCTCATTCCAGATGAGATACGTAGGCATAAGACGCGATGTCTTAGCGAGCACACATCCCCCCAACCCATAGGTCAGCTGAGCTACGAAGACTCTGATTCTCATATTCAGATGAGATATGTATGCAGTGGATGCGACATCCACGCGAGTCATTTTCATTTAACCTTTTTTTTGGTAAACAGCACAAGATAAACTCACACCCTTTAGACAAGAACTACAAAAGTGGATCCCGTAGAGTACTACGGATGCGTAGGGGTGCTAATACCTTCCCTTCGTATAACCGACTCCCGAACCCAAGATTTGGTTGCGAGACCCCGTCTTGTCCTTTCCTTTTTCAGGTTTACTTCGAGCGTTTCCTTTCCCTCCTTTGGGACGAATAACGCACGGTGGCGACTCTTCTGTCATTTTCTTTCGCCGGTTGTTTTTTCGCGCACTGTATTTTTCAGGTTGCTACAGTTGGCGACTCTGCTGGGGACACTAAGAAGTTAACCTCTTGCTGGTCCATCTTCCCTAAGCGAGTCCCTCCTAGCTTGTGTGATTTCTTGTTTATTGGGTGTTCATGCTTTTGTACATTTATTTGCTTACCTGCTTGCATGCATTTGTTGTATCTGTTGGATTTGTTTGTTTGTTTGTTTGTTGGGGTGGGGTGTTCTATGAGAGATAAGCCCATTACCCAGGCTTGAGTGTACACACAGGTTTTAGAGTGGATAATCATGAGGCTTGCGTGGCGTGTTGCTACGTTAAGTCGTTCGTGAAGAACCACACCCAGACGAGGTTTCTTTTGGATATATTATGTCTTACGGGTGTTCCGTAACGGCAGGATGTTCCTCTATAAATCGTCGACTCTGGTGACCATTTCCCGAGAACCCAGTCGAGGCCTCTCCTCCGAGACGTGATTATGTTAGCTCTGGTGGGCGCATTCTCGCTGATCAATCCGAGGACCCCGAGACTGGGAATTTGCTATTAGGATGTCCTGTTGAGGGGAGTCAGTGGAGGTCTTTTATCCCGTAATAATGCCAAACCTTCAGTGGTAAACGTATTATTCTCGACCGAAGGGCCGAAGTTGACAAACTTCTGTTCTTAGAACCTACCAGTGAGGGGCGGGCTAAATTCAGGAAACCTTAACCTCCAACCAACCCGGTTTTTTGGAGCAGAGCTTTGATCTTGTATTATATTCTTCAATGGGTTTTCTCTTCAGACAGTGCAACCTGACAGATGTTCAAGCGGATACAGCAATCCTGATTCCCATGTCACTGCACTGCATCACATCGTATTGCATTCACAGCATTGCATCACATCATTTTTCATTCATATCATTTAACACATGTTTATCTATTCCCAAGGGTTCATATCTTCTTCTTGATTCTAGTCGGGGTTGTAGCGGTGTATTCGTCGCTATATGATCTATTGATTAAATCATAAGCAAGGTATACAATGAATTTCGAGTCGCCACCGCACTTTTATTTATCCAAAGGACTGGCTAAAAAGCGAACAAAAGCCTAAGAAGTTTTACACGTAGAAAACTAATAAAAAGATCAGAGAGTCTGGGTAAGGGGTAAATTACGCAATGGGAAGGTGTTAGGCACCCATCACGTCCTAGGTACTCCTAGGGAGCCCTTTTCACACTTGTTGTATAAAATTGTTATTTGTTATGACATAAGTATTGTGCAAACATGATTGGGATGATGAGAAAAGAATATACAAGTTAATTATTGGGTTTGAACGGATGAACCCGCTGCCTACGTACCTTCCATCAAAGGTAAGGATCAAAACGCCGTAGTTCGGCTAAAAGATTTCCAAAAGTTGGTGGATTCAATTTTAAACACAAGCACTGAGGCTTTTCATTATCAATGGGAGAACACTCGACCAAGACCAACATCCACCATGCGAGGATAGCTTCGACGTACTAGAGGGGTTAGCCCTGTTTTCAGTACGGAAGTCTTACTGTCGACTCACTAAGGATAGGCAAGATTTACATCAACCACAAAGATAATTGAAACCTATGGCTAATGCATGAAAAGATTAACAATGGACAAAGCCAAAACAATTGAATGAGTGAAGTTAATTGATTGTGATTATGAAAATGGGATCAAAGTATGATTAAGATTAATTCAAAGAAGTATTATGAAATGGAGTTTGAAAAAAAAGTCAAGGACTTGGGTCCAGGTTTTTAGTTAGAAAAGCATGGAGATGTTTGCACAATATCTATGTCAAGTTTGGAAGTAATGTGTGAAAAGGTTTAGGACATAATGAGGATGAATGGATGAGGATGGATTGTAAAACTTCTTAGAAGGTTCACTTCTTGAGATCATATAGAAGATGATTCAAGTGTGTCCTTTGGAATAAGCAATGGATAATAATAATGTAAGCAAGCAAATGATACCGGATGCCACTCAATGGTTTTACTCCAATCTCACAAACAAAAGCGGATATCGGATACCAATAGATGGATTTACACCAATCTCCTAAAACAGAAATGGATATCAGAGGCCACTCAATGGACTTACACTAATCTCCTCAAAAGAAAACAAAGATGAAACATGGAAGTCAACTGCCAATCTATCTGGACTTAGGTTAACTCCACATATGATCATAGGAAAGCAAATGCCAACTTACAGGGACTTACAATTGCAACCTCGCATAAACAAAAGCAAAACATGGAAGTCAGATGCCAATCTGTCTGGGCTTACTCTAACCTCCAACATATGATCATGGGAATACAAATGCCAACTTGCAGGGACTTACAATTGTATCCTCACATACAAACAAACAATGCAACAAGCAAAGATAAGATGAGTGGCCAAGGTGATGGTCTTATACTCACTTCCATATCATAGGAGCAATGGCCAATGGATGGTCTTACAATTGTCCTCAATGGGTAAACAACAAGGATAAGTCATAAAGACAAATGAAATGGTTATGCATTAATGAGCAATTAATGATGATAAATGCATGAAGCATACCAGCAAACATGTGCATATGAAGTAATCAATCAATCAATGAATATCAAACAGCACACTCTATAGCCAAACAAGGAGGCTCACACAAGAGGGTTAGGCACTGAGCCCAACTGGAATAGGGTAAAAGATTTGCTCTTAACCTTGCCATTGAGAGGCTAAGGTGAAGCAGATGAGAGGAGATGAGGGGTGTGCCTCATTGCTCTTATCCCTGGTCAGGGAGAGCATTTGAATATCAGAAGGTGTGGGAGTTCAGAAAGTAGGAACTCTCTCCACATTATTAGACTCGATTGATCTTGGGTTTTGATCTCGATGCTACAACCATGTAATGGGAGCAAGGAGAAGACTCACTGAATAGTAGGGGATAGGTTACTTATCCCTTTGATCTACCAATTGCCTTACTTGAAGGACTTTTCCTGCTTGAGACAAAATTAAACACACACAAGCATTGCCTCTTAAGGAGGACTTCAGACAGTTTGCCCGGCCAAATAACAGGCCGGGTCTCCAGACTACATGAAGAAAGAGGGATTACCTCAAAGCAAATTGCTAAATAGCAAAGCAAAGCAAGTTCAAAGAACTTAAGCAACTAATGGTACCTGAAATAGTCAAACAAATCAGTACACAGTTCAACAGTTTAAATCAAAAGGAATTGGGAAACAACAGTCAACACAGAGGGACAGGTGTGCAAAGCACAAGACTCAAATCATATGAGTCACAACACCTACAAAACAAAGGTTAGCTCATGATATATAATCAGGCTCAATCAAATTTGTATGATCTCTTTGAGGCATTGTTGCTTAACCTGAAACAATGAACTCAAACATAAGCCAGGAGACCTCTAGGACAAGCCTAGGGTCAAAAATAAATGAGAAAGTCAAAACAGCAAATGAAAGTCAACCAAAATCAAGTTCAAACATTTAAGAAGCAAGCTCAATTGGTTTCATGTTCATATCATTCATCATCATGATTTCATAAGCAAAGGAAGTCAAAGCATGGCAAATGAAAGCTCATAGAAGTCAACAGCAAGACTTGCATCAAAAGCAATCATAATCAATTCCAAAAATCACCAAATAATTCATGATCAATCCTAATCCACATAATGACATTCATATAAAATTTCAGCTCAATTGGATCATGGGAAGATGGTCAATTAAAATCAGGAAGTCAAAACAATTTCAAGCATGCACAAAGAAGTCAAACAAACATGGGTCAACTTCAAAAAATCATAACTAAATGAAAACAGATGAGAAATGAATGGGATCAACACCATGGCAAAGCTTAAGATGTCTAGTATGCACATGTAAAATTTCATGATCATCCAATAAAGTATGAGAATTTCCCAAATGAAATGGCAAGATGTATCACACAAGTCAACATTTGACTAGACAGGGGAGAAAAATCTCAAACAATTAGGAAATGGCATAATTAATTCCAGGAAAATTCACAAATCAACTAAACATATAAGAGAAGGATCATGCAAAATTTCACATTAATTGGAGGTCAGGAAGCATGTCAACAAAAATCATGAAATTGCATATCATTGGTGTGACACAAATTGTCACACCCTACTTCAAAAATTCATATCTCACAAACCACATATGATAAATTCAAGAACTCTACATCAAAACAAACATGAATGAGTGTAGATTATCCACAAAAAATTTCAGAGTCATTGGATACATCATCACAATTTCATAAAAGGAATGGCAAAAGGTATCAAATATGCATACATGTTAAGAAACCTAATACCATTTAAAATCCAGCCAACCAAAAATTCAGCAAAAATCATGATAAAATAATAGACATTCAACAGGACATGATGCAAAAAAATTCCATGATTTTTGGAGTTGAAATGAGTGAGAAATGAATTTTGTAAGTTGAGTGATCAAATGGAATAAAATGAACAAAAGAACATGGAATGGTAAGTCAACATGTTGACCGAGTGGCACGGTGGTAATTCTGCGTATCATTAAACAAAACGCAGCGCTTAGGGAGGGCAAATGAAATGTTCTCATTGGTTGTCACCAATGGAACAGTAACAGGGCCAGTAAAAACACGTTAACATGAAATTCTGGAAAAAAACAGCTTCTAGGGTTTCTAACAGCAACAGTGTTCATCATCATGCTCATCAACATCAAACGAATTTCAAACAACATTACACCAACAGCATGGCAGTGGAACAAAGATATTCATGCAACATTAAACATCAGCAAACCAAACACGGTTGGGGAAGGAAAACTGGAAAAATGCTAGGGTTTGTAAACTACAGTAGAGCTTCATCATCCACATTCAAATCGAAATTTCCAACATGCCCAGAAATAAAAATCAAGCACACCATTCGAACAAGTGAAGCAAGTACATGCATAATCCAAACATGGTTTTCATGAAATCATCATCATCAAAGCAAATCGACTAAAAACATATTTGAGCATACAAAGTAAAATCCAGATTTCTCATGCATGACACAACCATTTTAAGTGAGACAAGTTGCAATGGACTCAGCAATGAATAATCTACCATAAACATAGCATGGATTAGAGAAAGAAGGTGGTCGAAACTTTACTTGTTTTTGAAGAAATGGAGGAAGCAGTTGTTATTTTGATGATGTTGGCTCGGACAGGTGAAGCTGATGGTTGGAAATGAAGGATTCTTGAAGAAATCGAGCTCAGCAAGGCTTGGGAGTGTCCAAATCCGATTTCACCATTGTTGGTCCATGGAGAAAATAGAACATGAAAGGTGCTGCACAGTTGGGATTTGCTGCTTCAAAAGAGCTCCAAATGATGGCTAGGTGAAGAAACCAACAAGAGTTGCTCGAGTGTTTGAAGGTTTTGGCCAGAAAATGCAATATGGTGGAAATGCAAATTGAGAGAGAATGAGGTTTTTCTGATCTGGGGAGGCTGCTAGCTAGGTTTAGAATGACAGAAAACTTCCTTTATATTTGCTGTTTAGCATTGGTTAATGAAGTGTTAAGTTTGGTTAACTCAAAATGAAGCTAAATGCCAAATTGCTAATTTTCAACATAAGCACATGGAGGTGTAAGGTTCTGCACGAATTGGGCCTCAAGCAAGTTTCAAATATCAATTAAAACAAGTTCCAAATGGCCAAATGTGCTGAAAATGTTTAATTCCAAAAGTCAACTTTTTCCACACTTAAAATTTAATGAAGTCAAGTCCAAAAATGCCATTTTGCATGGTGAGGTTTTGGTGAATGATGAATGCATTTTTGGAAAGAGGGGAACAACTGGAGCTTGTAGGAAAAAACCCCACTAAAATTGGCCTTGTGGTTCATGAGATATGGCCCTTTGAAGTTCACAAATTTTTGAAATTGAATTGGTCATAACTTGCCAACCATACATGGGAATTGGGTGTTCTTGGACTTTTTGGAAATGGGAGAACAAGATCTTCAACTTTCATGTTGGGCAAAGATTCATTTGAAGCTTGTATCATGATGTAAGTTTAAGATCAAGAAGTTTCCATTTTTGGCAAATTTGAATTACAGGTCAAGTTTCTATTTTGGGAAATTTTCTGTTTGACTTCAAATTCTTCCATGATGAGGTTTGGCATGATATATGAGGCTTATATAAGCATTAATGGACTCCTTCAAATCAATTCCATCCATCAAATCACTGATTAAATCCACAGTTGACCAAGTTTGACTTTCTAGGGTTTTGCTTGATTGAAGCATTTCTGATGAATTCCAAACCCTAATTCCTTGAGATCTTGATTCCAAATGATGTCCCAAGTTGTATGAACTTTTGATTATTGATCATGGTGCCCAAATTCTGCAAGAATGGCCACCATCCACTGCTTTGACTGACTGTGACTGATTTTGACCTAATTGGCTGATGATTGCTTCAGCTGCAAGTAACATGGTTAGCTGACAATATTTTTGTACTTTTTGGTTAGTAAACATATGAAAATCAAAGGTATACAAATGCAAGACATGCTTGGTGATCAAGAACCACACTCACAAGGCAAACCACCCACTAGGAGGGAAGCTAGGGCATGCAATGATCCTTGAGGCCATGATATGGTATGATATGGGCCATGAGGGATCTTAGGGCCAAAATTGGGGTCTTACAGATGCCCCTATTTAAGGTCATTCTAGCCGGAGAAGTGAAGTTTAGAAATCTTCATCTCGACGCGGTAGAATGGGCTTAAATAACAGTAATGAGACAAATTTTGGTCCCTAAGAGACCTCATGATGCAAATGTATGTATGCAAGAGACACAAACTCTGTGGGGAATATGATTCATACAGAAGAAAAGACGATCCATCGGAGTAGTATACTCACCAGGAACAGAGATTCTAACAGAATTCTAGTTGAGGATAAACAAAACTGACACAACGTGAACAAGACACGACTCTGATTAGAAAAAACAGAAAACAGACTGGAGAACTCACTGGGGAGTGAAGGACTCACACTGGGGAGAAGAATTCCAAAGGAAAATAAATCCATTGGAGAGACACAAGCTGACTCCTGGGGAGAAGCAACAGAAAACTTTACTGAGGAAGCACCAAAGAAATGAGATGTTACCGGTATAAGGGTAACAAACTCAGGAAAATCTGACTCCACAGGGGGACCGAGGTCATAATAGGGAGCAGAAAGGAGGGAACACCAAGGATACCGGTTACTGGGTATATAATAGGTGACCGACCAAAGACGTGAATTGGTGTGTGTTCCAAAACACTCATCATCCTGAAGAGAGCGAAAGCAAACTTGTTTATAGGATGGATATTTGATTCTGTAAAGAATGCAAATCTTACTCAGTTGGGGAAACAAACAAAGTGTTCGACAAAAGCGTGCATGAGATATATTATCTATAGCCGTCAAAACGTAGATAATGTACTCGCATGGAAAGTTATCCTGAACCGGGTTGTAGGTTGTTTATAGGATAAGATCCGAAATCGTGAATTGGTTTGTGTTCCAAAACACTCATCACCCTGAAGAAAGCTAGAACAGCAGACTTGTTTATAGGATGGCCGAAAAAACGTGAATTGGTGTGTGTTCCAAAACACTCATCACCCTGAAGAAAGCTAGAACAGCAGACTTGTTTATAGGATGGACATTCGATTCCACAAGGAATACGAATCTTACTCGACTGGGGAAGATCAACAAAGGACTCCAACCAAAGAGCGCATGAGACATATTATTCATTACCGGCAGACCGTGGATAATATACTCGCATGGTAAGAAACACCAGAGATACCGGTTACTGGGTATATAATAGGTGATCTACCGAAAACGTGAATTGGATTTCACTTCCAAAACACTCATCATCCAAAACACAAACTGGTTAAAGGATGGATATTCGATTCTACAAAGAATACGAATCTTGCTCAGCTGGGAAAATCAACAAAGGATTCCAACTGAAGAGCGCATGAGACATATTATTCATTACCGGCAGACCGTGAATAATATACTCGCATGGTAAGAAACACCAGAGATACCGGTTACTGGGTATATAATAGGTGATCTACCGAAAACGTGAATTGGATTTCACTTCCAAAACACTCATCATCCAAAACACAAACTGGTTAAAGGATGGATATTCGATTCTACAAAGAATATGAATCTTGCTCAGCTGGGGAAAATCAACCAAGGATTCCAACTAAAGAGCGCATGAGACATATTATTCATTACCGGCAGACCGTGAATAATAACCTCGCATGGAAGATTATCCTTAACCGGGTTGTAGGTTGTTTATAGGATAAAAATCCGAAAAGAAAGGCATCGGGATACCAGAATAGGTATATAATGATGACCAATCAAAAGGAGCAACAGACATTACCAACAAAAGGGTAAATGAAAGAAGACTCGCTGAGGATAATTGATGAGAATCAAAGATCCGGGGAACACAATCACTGACACAAGGTGAAAGGACCCGCTGGGGATAAAATTGCTAGCATACGGCATTTATCCACAAAAGACTTGTTGGGGATATAAGTGCTGATCTGAGCAACTTATCCAAGCAAAGGAAAATCAACATCAAGAACTAGATGAAGATAACCACAAGGGAAATTGTCATCGGTTGGGATGAACAACAAAGTTAACTCTGCAAGTGGAGAAAACAGGGTTTATAACTACCGGTTTGTAGGTAGAAAAAACCGCAAAGATAGGACTTACGACTGCTGGTTTGTAGGCAGAGGGCCAAAAGGGTGGAGGATAACCACAAAATTAGGGTTTACATCTACCGAATACGGGGTAGAAGACCAACAACTCCGCGTGGGGGGATAGAACAAATCACAAATCCGCACGGGAAACCAAGATAGGTTTATAACAAACCACAAACTGCTGAAGAGCAGGAAAATAGGATTTACAACTACCGGGTAGTAGGTAGAAAACCAAAACTCTGGCTGGAGAATAAAAGGTGTATAACCACAAATTCGGTCAAGAAAGCCAGGAAAAGTAGGACTTATAACTACCGGTTCGTAGGTAGAGGCCCAAAAACATTCCGCTGGGGAACAACCCACTGGGAAGCACAAGACATTTGACAAATAGCCAATTCGGGAATAATCCGAAAAGACGGACTGAATAAAGACATGTCCTAATGAGGATGTAACTCAAATAGGAAAATCCATCCCAATATATGTGTTGGGAGGAAACGGAAGAAACCATCATCCACGAGGATATATCTCAGTGGGGAACTGCAGAAGGAAAGACAACATTTTCTGCTTATGAGGCTGACTCTATATGGAGAGATTTATAACACCCGACATCTGCTTGGGGAGACCTGTAAAGAGATCTATATCACCATAGCAGGAGACACGACAAACAAAGGATACATGGCGAGAAATGCAACATGAATATCTGAATGTTTATGAATATGCATGAATATGCGTAATTTATGTTTGATGAATGCTGACAAAACAGACAGTTCTAACACAACAGGTTCAGGAATCAAACGTCCGGTATTATACTTCCAGGGGAAAAACCAACTGGAGAGCCAATCTGCGGAGATCTATATGCTGTAAAGCAAAGATCTGCGGGTACTGCTGAAGAAGCAGAGTATCAGAGATATCAGGAAACAACCCAATCAGGGTACAGAAAGTCACAACGGGCAGAACAGCCACCAAGACGAATCTGTAGGGGAACAAAAGAAAACCCAAGATATCTGCCGGGGATCCCAGTGTCAACTGAGAAACAAAGGGTGCATTGCACAAGCACGAACTGCTGTAGAAGCAAATCCACATAACTCCGCTGGGGAACAACCCACTGAGGGAGAATGATATCATCCAAATAGAATCTAACTGCATAAGCAATTCTACTGGGGGAAAACTGTCGGCTACTCTCTTGGGGAACAAACCACTGAGGGAGGACAGATCAAACGAGTAGATTCTGCAACGAACCAACCTACTTGGGGAGAATACATAGCAAACTGATCACAACAAGTAGATTCTGCAAATACAAGCCACTCTACTGGGGATCACAAACAGTCAGGAAATCAATCCGTTCTCCGGAGACTAGAGCCATCATCCGACCATACTAGGGATTGAAGGAGTATTCAACTGGCAAAACTGCCACAACAAACATTCTGCAGACTACGCTGAGGAAAAGATGGATGTAATACTGGGATATCAACCCAAATCAACCACCAAGTAGGAAAATAAATCCTGCTTTGCTGAAGAGAAAAACTCTGATGGAGAGATAGCAACAATTCCGCAGACGACTTCGTCGGGGAAAAGGTAAAGTACCGGGTATCAAACCACTGACTTACCGAGTCTTCAAAAAGAAAACGATCGTGCTGAGGAAACAGACAAATCCACTGGCAACTGCACTGGGAAGAATGACAACAACTCTACTCGCAAATCCGATGGGAGTATCAATCAACAGCTCTACTCGTGACTGTGTTGAGGAGACAAATAAAGTCTGGGGTATACGACCCACTGGAGAAAGTGACGGGGCACCAAGATGATAAACCATTAACCGCCGAAACTTCACAAGAAAACACCCATGCTGGGAAAACTGCTGCTGGAGAAAACTAAGTCTTCAACAACACTCTGCTTGCGACTATACTGGGGAACAACCCCACCAACAACTCTGTTTGAGGAACAACCCCAACAAAGGTCTGAAGAAAGAAGATACAACCAAACCAGGAATATGAACGAATGTCTTACCTGTTGGAAATCATGCCACCTTCGGGAGAGCACTGAGATATTCTTGAGTATCCTTTCAAATCTTGTGAACGTTCACTTTGTTTAAAACGAAATTTTTTGAAAAATTTGGATTTGTTTAAAACAATGATATTTTATCAATTTAAAACATGCAAAACATTTGTTGGATTGAAACAAATACGAGTGCAAATAATTGGATAAAAAGCTCAAATTGATTTGATGGAATGGTAGCCTGCAAATGGCAAGACTCCATAGATCTGTACAAATTTGAAATCAGTGATATATATTGGAAGAGGGCTACATTGAACATAATGATCCTTTCTCTACCAATTTGAATCTCGATGTATCCGAAGCTTCAGTTGACGACGAACCGAGAATCTTCTGACGAAATGACGACTGATAAACCAGAAAGTCTTGTCAGGATGCAGTTACTTGCCAAATCCCTAATTTTTGCCTAGATTGCCCCAGGGTGAGGTACTCAATCTAGCGGGATGCAAATGTTCTCTTTTTTTCAAGTCTCTAATTTTTGCCTGGATTACCCTTGCGGGTTCTCCACCGAGACGCTCATTTTTGCCTAAGCCGCCCTTTCGGGTTTTCAACTTAGCGAGCTATTCTGTTTTTTTCATTTGCATATACTTTTTTTTAGGCAAAGTATCTCTTGACTGCATCTGAATTCACAGGACGAGTGAAATCCTCCCCATCCATTGTTGTAAGCATCAAAGCACCGCCTGAAAAGGCTCTCTTAACAACATATGGACCCTCGTAGTTTGGAGTCCACTTGCCCCTGGAATCGGGCGCGAAAGACAAAACTTTCTTGAGCACAAGGTCACCTTCTCGGAACACACGAGGCTTGACCTTCTTATCGAATGCTTTCTTCATTCTCTGCTGATATAACTGACCATGACACATGGCAGTTAATCGCTTCTCTTCAATCAAATTCAACTGGTCATACCGACTCTGAATCCATTCAGCATCGGTCAACTTGGCTTCCATCAAGACTCGCATTGATGGGATCTCCACCTCTACTGGGAGAACAGCTTCCATGCCATAAACAAGAGAGAAAGGGGTTGCCCCTGTTGAAGTGCGTACAGACGTACGATATCCATGCAAAGCAAATGGCAGCATCTCATGCCAATCTTTGTAGGTGACAGTCATCTTCTGGATAATCCTCTTGATATTCTTATTAGCAGCTTCAACAGCCCCATTCATCTTAGGTCTGTAGGGAGAGGAATTATGGTGTGCAATCTTGAATTCAACGCACAACTCGTCCATCATCTTGTTATTCAGATTGGATCCATTATCAGTAATGATCCTCTCTGGCACACCATAACGGCAAATCAGCTGGTTCTTGATAAACTTCACAACCACCTGTCTGGTTACATTCGCGTACGAAGCAGCTTCAACCCATTTGGTGAAGTAATCAATTGCTACGAGAATAAATCGATGTCCGTTGGACGCTTTCGGCTCAATCATGCCGATCATGTCGATTCCCCACATAGAGAAAGGCCATGGTGATGAGATCACATTCAGGAGTGTCGGAGGAATATGAATCTTATCCGCATAAATTTGACACTTGTGACATTTCTTCACATACTTGCAACAGTCAGACTCCATTGTCAGCCAATAGTAGCCTGCTCTCAACATCTTCTTAGCCATGGCATGTCCATTGGAATGAGTACCAAACGAACCCTCATGGACCTCAGTCATCAACAGGTTTGCTTCGTGTCTATCCACGCATCTGAGCAAAACCATATCGAAATTCCTCTTGTACAACACTTCACCACTGAGGTAGAAACTGCCTGACAACCTTCTCAAAGTTTTCCTGTCTTTCACAGATGCTCCAGGCGGGTAGACCTGGTTCTGGAGGAAATTCTTGATATCAAAGTACCAAGGCTTGTCATCTTTCACGTCTTCGATTGCAAATATGTGAGCGGGTCTGTCCAAGCGCATCACAGTAATATTGGGAACATCATTCCACCATCTGACTACTATCATGGAAGCAAGCGTAGCAAGGGCATCTGCCATCCGATTATCCTCTCGAGGAATGTGATAAAATTCAACTTCTGTGAAGAAAGTTGAAATTCTCCTTGCATAATCTCTGTATGGGATGAGACCAGGTTGATTCGTCTCCCATTCACCCTTGATCTGATTGACAACCAAGGTTGAATCACCATAGACATCAAGATACTTGATTCTCAAATCAATGCATTCTTCAAGTCCCATAATACAGGCTTCATACTCTGCCATATTATTCGTGCATTTGAAAGTTAGCCTTGCTGTAAACGGAATGTGTGAACCTTGAGGAGTAATGATTACTGCCCCAATTCCATTTCCATATTGATTAACAGCGCCATCAAACACCATCGTCAATCTGGAACCAGGTTCTGGACCTTCATCAAGTGTAGGCTCATCGCAATCTTTCATCTTCAAATACAGAATTTCCTCGTCCGGGAAGTCATACTGAACAGGCTGATGATCTTCAATCGGCTGGTGCGCTAGATGGTCAGCCAAGATACTACCTTTGATAGCTTTTTGAGCTCGATACTCAATATCATACTCAGATAACAACATCTGCCAACGGGCAATCCTCCCAGTTAAAGCAGGCTTCTCGAAGATATACTTAATTGGATCCATTCTGGATATCAACCAAGTTGTATGATTTATCATGTACTGGCGCAAACGCTTAGCAGCCCAAGCCAAAGCACAGCACGTCTTCTCAAGCATAGAGTACCGAGACTCACAATCAGTAAACTTCTTACTGAGGTAGTAGATAGCAAACTCCTTCTTCCCTGATTCATCTTGTTGACCGAGTACACAACCCATCGAGTCTTCAAGAACTGTCAAGTACATAATCAGAGGTCTTCCTTCCACAGGCGGAGACAAGATCGGAGGTTCAGACAGATAATCTTTGATACTGTCGAAAGCTTTCTGGCAATCCTCGGTCCAATCATGAGACTGATCTTTCCGGAGGAGCTTGAATATCGGCGCACATGTGGCAGTCATGTGGGATATAAATCTGGAAATGTAATTCAAGCGGCCAAGAAAACCTCGGACTTGCTTCTCAGTTTTGGGTGCGGGCATCTCTTGTATTGCTTTGACCTTGGCAGGATCAACCTCAATACCTCTTTCACTTACCACAAAACCCAACAGCTTACCGGAACGGACTCCAAAAGTACATTTGTTCGGATTCAGGCGAAGTTTGAACTTCCTCAAACGCTGGAAAAGCTTCAACAAATGCTCAATATGCTCAACTTCCGTTCGGGACTTAGCGATCATATCATCAACATGGACTTCTATCTCCTTGTGCATCATATCATGAAACAAGGTAGTCATAGCTCGTTGATACGTGGCTCCGACGTTCTTCAAACCGAAGGGCATCACTCGATAACAGAATGTTCCCCAAGGTGTGATGAATGTTGTCTTCTCCATATCCTTTGGTGCCATCTTGATTTGATTATATCCGGAAAATCCGTCCATAAAGGAAAAGACTTTGAATTTGGCTGTATTGTCTACCAACATGTCAATGTGTGGTAGAGGAAAATCGTCTTTCGGGCTAGCCTTATTCAGATCTCTGTAATCAACGCACATACGGACTTTTCCATCCTTCTTAGGAACAGGCACAATGTTGGCCACCCATTGAGGATATGTCGAAGTCACCAGAAACCCCGCATCAATTTGCTTCTGAACTTCCTCTTTGATCTTCACTGCCATATCTGGATGAGTTCTTCTGAGCTTCTGCTTCACAGGCACGCACTCAGGCTTCAAAGGCAGGAAATGTTGCACAATATCTGTATCTAAACCCGGCATGTCTTCATAGGACCAAGCAAAGATATCTGAATATTCTCGTAGCAAGCTGATCAAATCTTCCTTGACAGACCCTTCAAGAAGTGCCCCAATCTTTACCAGACGAACACAATCCTCAGACCCCAAGTTGACTGTTTCCAAGTCTTCGAGATGCGGCTGAATGATCTTCTCTTCGTGCTCAAGGAGACGGGTGATCTCATCAGGAATCTCTTCAACGTCATCTTCCTCTGCCTCAAATACAGGGAATTCAAAATTGGGAGATGGCGTTGGATCATTATGTTCAATGGGTTTTAGAATCAACCTGCATAATGATTTTGGTTAAGGAGAAAAACTTTAGAATTTAAACAAAAAAATCATTATGCAGATGAAAAATGTTTGCTTTTAATCTTGTTTTTATGGTTTTTTTTTTGTGATCACTGATTTCATGCAAAAAGCAAAAAGTGAAAACAAAGGAAGAACAAATGTTTAACAATGCAAAAATTGAATGAAAACATCATTGTATATATGCTTTGCCAACAATGTCATCACTTCTCCTTTTGGCATGGGAGAAGGGTTTTAAACAAGGTGAACAATTTACTCTGATCTATGGATAACTGTAGGAACATCCACAGCGACCCAATTGTGGCAGACACCACCAGGAATAACAAAGTTGTTCAAGTCCTCTGCATCTTCTTCTTCAATGATAGCAACGGCTTCCTCTTCTTCAGGTTGATCAGCATGGATGAATCCTCCACTTGTGAACAGACCTTGCTCGTTGAATGCCCCAGAACCATAGCCAATGCCAGCCCGGGATCGGTTGTCTTCAAGTTCAAGCACTTTCCCTAATCCAGCAACTGCACCACATTCAATGGCCAGCTTAGCATCTCGGTAGGAAGTGAATGAAGGAGACTTCTTCTTGATTGGTTCATCAATAGATAAAGCTTGGAACTGAGTTCCAACTTCATCTTCTGCGTCAATGTACGAGAAAGAAGACAGATGGCTAACTAGGAGAGCCTTTTCTCCCCCTACTACAACCAATTTCTTGTTTTTGACAAACTTCAGCTTCTGGTGTAGGGTGGATGTCACGGCGCCAGCCTCATGAATCCATGGTCTGCCTAAGAGACAGCTGTAAGATGGGTGGATATCCATTACTTGAAAAGTAACTTGGAAATCACTTGGTCCTATCTTGATTGGGAGGTCAACTTCCCCAATCACGGTCTTGCGCGACCCATCGAAAGCTTTTACAACAACCCCACTCTGCCTCATAGGAGGACCTTGATATGACAGTCGAGAGAGTGTGGATTTTGGCAATACATTAAGAGACGATCCAGTGTCCACCAACACATTGGACATTGCATCAGATTTGCAATTCATTGAGATATGTAGGGCCATGTTGTGGTCTCTTCCCTCCTCAGGGAGATCAGCGTCACAAAAGCTCAAAGTGTTGCAAGCGGTAATGTTTGCAACAATGCTATCAAATTGTTCCAGGGTGACGTCGTGATCAACGTACGCCAGATCCAAGACTTTCTGCAGAGACTCCCTATGGGGTTCTGAATTTAGCAGTAAAGAAAGAATGGAAATCTTGGAGGGCGTGTGTAGAAGCTGGTCTACAATATTGTACTCACTCTTTCTGATGAGCCTCAGCATCTCATCAGATTCTTCATCAACAATGCCACTTGGGCCATCTGAAGAAACAGGAGTCTTTTGTACGGATGAGGAGGGTTTGGCAACATCAAGTGCCGGATTCTGAACATTCACAGCGGTCCCCACAGGGCGCTCAACAGAGTCAGAAACAGTAGCCTTTGGAGGCGCAGAAAATACACGACCACTTCGGGTCAACCCACTGACATCAGCAATAGTGGTCACAGAAGTGGAAGGCAAAGGTACTTCGACCCCATCCTGGACAGCAACAGGATTGTACCGGAAGGGTACAGCTCGATCAGATGAATAGGGCACGGGGCCAGCTGGTTTAATAATCAAAGAAGGTGGAGCCTTCGACTTGTTGCTATTGTAGCGAATAACAACGGGTTCGGGCAGCTTGAACACTGGTGATATGACATTCACCTCAGGTTCAACTATATCAACATTGCGATTCTGGAGAATCTCAATGATACCCTCATTCAACATCTTCTGAAGCTCTCTGCGGACCCGGTCGCAACCCAAGCGGTTAACCAAACAGACGCGGCACTTGTTGTGGTTATGCTCCAAATAGCTGTACTGACACAACATACGGTGTAAATCAACCAACGACTGCCTGATGTGGCTGACGTACTTAACCTTGTATTTCCCAAGGCATTCCTGAATCATGTTGACAGATTTCCCATGCGACGGCAATGGGTTCTTGGTGACGTTAGGGCTCGAGTCCTCGAAACTCAGGATTCCACTTCTCATAAGGTCTTGCACCTTAGTCTTCAATGGAAAGCAGTTCTCTACGTTGTGGCCCGGAGCGCCGGAATGGTAGACACAATGCTGGTCTGGTTTGTACCACCATTGCGGATTTGCAGGAATAGCAGGAGGATCCCTGGGAGAAACCAATTTCCTTTCCAACAGGGAAGGATAAAGCTCTGCATATGTCATAGGAATCGGATCGAAGCTGATCTTCTTCCTATCATAATTCATGTTAGCTTGATTGATTGTACTTCCACGAGGCTGGTAAGCCTGTTGCTGTGGACGTTGTTGTTGTTGATACTGTGGTTGCTGATATTGCTGCTGATGCTGATACTGTTGATGTTGATACTGCTGAGCATTATCTTTGAATACAGGTGCTACATTAGCCACCTGGTGTTGATGTCCGGCACGATGTGCAGGCTTCCTCTGAACAGAGGGTCTTCTATGCTTTGGCTGAGATTGCACAGCATGTGCTTCGCCTTCTTTCCTCTTAAACGCCCCATATCGTTTAGAGGAGGAACCATCATCTTTGGCTAACCGTCCTTCTCGGACACCTTCTTCAAGACGCATCCCCATGTTCACCATCTCGGTGAAGTCAGAGGGAGCGCTTGCTACCATCCGCTCATAATAAAATGAGCCAAGAGTCTTCAGAAAGATCTTGGTCATTTCCTTCTCTTCCAGCGGTGGAGTGATTTGAGCTGCCAGCTCACGCCATCTCTGGGCGTACTCCTTGAACGACTCTTTATCTTTCTGCGACATGGACCTGAGTTGATCTCGGTCAGGCGCCATATCGACATTGTATTTGTACTGCTTGACGAAAGCTTCGCCAAGGTCATTGAAAGATCGGATGTTGACGCTGTCCAGGCTCATGTACCATCTGAGCGCGGCACCAGACAGACTATCTTGGAAATAATGGATCAAGAGTTGATCATTATCAGTTTGTGTTGACATCTTCCTGGCGTACATGACCAGGTGAGCAAGTGGACAGGTGTTCCCCTTATATTTTTCAAAGTCTGGGACCTTGAACTTGATTGGTATCTTGACACCGGGAACTAGGCAGAGTTCGGCTGCAGACTTGCCGAAGAGATCTTTGCCACGGAGAGTCCTCAATTCCTTTCTCAGCTCGAGGAATTGATCGTTCATTGCGTCCATCTTTTCGTGAACATCTGAGCCCTCAGATGCCTCAGAGTGATAGATGGTGTCGTCTACCCTAGGCATGGTATGCACGACAGGAGGAGCGGGAACAGGGACCGGGCTAGATGCCGGCATTTGAGCAAATGTTGGAGCTGGCAGATCAGGCATGAAGCCTGGAGGCATCCCCCAAGGAAAACCGGGAGGCATGGCATTGGGCACATGGGCACTAACTGGCACCGTTGAAGTAGCCACTTCGGATATAACTGTCCTCTGAACAGGAGTTGCTGGCTGTTGAGCAGGCTGGTTCTGAGCAGCAAGGAGTTGCTCCATCAAAGCGCCAAGTCTGGCGACCTCTTCCTTTAGTTCTCTGTTCTCTTGTTCCAATTGCTCCATGACCCTTGCTGAATTGACCCGCGTATAATACCGGTGAGTCAGCTTGTCTTCAAAATAAATGAAGAACAGAGGTTAGAACCAGAAGACCAGAAACAAAGGGTACCTGCTTATGCAAGAATGATGCATGAAATGCTTGTGCAAATGCTTTGTTTTCAAGGAACCCTTAGGGTATTATTTGCAATATTTTGAATAGTTTAAACATTTTAATTGCTCATGGAAAATATTTCATTCAATATATCAAAACAAAGAAATACAACATTTTTGATTCATTACAAAGAGGAAAGGTAAATGACATCCTATGGATCCCTAGAAGCTCGGGATGCTGGAAGACGAGAAGTGCACAACTTCTTGATCTCTCTCTCATAGGCAGCCTCCATATCAGCTTTCTCCTTAGCAAGTCGATCATACCTCCTCTTCCAGAATTTGGATGACTGAGGAAGCAGAGAAGTCCAAGTGTCGTTCGGATCATCGATCACTCGGTGCTCGAGAAATTCAATCATAGCATCCTTCTCCTTGAGCTGCTGCAGCAATTCCTCTCTTTCGCGGATCCAAGCACGCGAAAGGTCTTCTTCTCTCAACTCCTCTACACGTTGGGTAGGGAGGGTTGAAGGCCCAGCCACATCCAACAGTGTAGGTCTCGGATGATCGTACGGCATCAAGTAGGTGGCAGCTCTCTGTCTGACCCAAGAGGTGTATGGCTCCAAAGCAATGCAGTTCTTTGGACCCAATTCATTCCTACTCTTCTTGTGAATACTGCGCCATGCACGGACAAATCTGGCTTTCAGGCCTTGGGGATCTTTACCCTCCTGAAAGAACACACCTTCTAACAGAATGTTATTAGGTTTATCCTTCAGGGGGAACCCAAGCTGACGACGTGCAAGAATAGGATTGTAGGTAATCCCACCACATGTGCCAAGAAGAGGCACATTAGGGAATTCACCACAATAATCGATGATCTGAACGGTATCATACACGCGATCATACCAGGTGATATCATCATTGGTGAGAGACATGAGTCTCTGAGACCACCGTAGACATCCCTTGTTCTCCTTGAAAGCAACTGTCTGCGGCAAGTGCGAAATAAACCACTTGTACAGCAGGGGTAAACAGCAGACAATAACTCCTCCACCCTTCATATTCCTTAGGTGCAAAGAGACATAAGCATCGCCCAACAAAGTCGGGACGGGATTAAGAACTGAGAAGATCCTAATGGCGTTCATGTCCACGAACTTGTCGAAGTTGGGAAACAACACCAATCCATAGATGAGTAGCACAAATAGAGCCTCAAAGGCATCCTCACTCATGGCCTTCCCATAGAAGGTAGCTTGGGCAATGAGGAACTCGGAAGGAAAACCCTGAATTCCGCCTTTGGTAGTCAGATTAGCTCTAATCAGATCTTCATCTATGTGCAACAAGCTAGCAATCTCTCGAGCAGATGGAATACTCTCTAGGCCACTGAACGGCACTTGATCCAGAATTGGAATCGCAGTAAGATGAGAGTATTCTTCCAAAGTCGGCAACAACTGGAAGTCCGGAAATAAGAAGCAGTGATGCAACGGATCATAGAACTGAGCCAGAGTACTCATCAATCCTTCGTCAACCTGAGTGGTGAGCAGAGGTAGGAGCTTCCCATAGCGAGCTTTGAAACCCAAGGGATCTAATACATACGATGTCAGATTCCTTAACTCTTTTACATCGGGCTGCTTAAAGCTGTACTTCTTTGTATGCCTCTTTGGTCTTTCCATGTCTGAAAATTTTGCAAATAAACCCTTTAAGTTCCTTGAAAATTTTCTCTTTTGATGACATGAATGCGGATGAATGCGTGAATGCATGAATGCAACAATCACACTCAAGGATCAAACAAAGCACACCAAACAAAGGTCGTGGGAAAGCTCGATGTATCCCTAATATCAATCATCCATTTTGGTGGATTTAGGTTTTCACCTTATCGACACCCAAGTTCCATTGATATTAACGGTACATGAACCGGCTCTAACATTCTTAATATCAACCAGCCGCTTTGGTGGATTTTAGGTTTTACACCTGATCCGGGATCCATTGATATTAACAATGTTTGAACGACTCAACCACGAATCATGGGTTTGTTGAGAGTCACGAGCATGGAGTCTCGGTTAAGAACCACCCAAAGGGAGTGTACTAGGGTTTAAACCTGCCAGACATGTTCTATCAGAGGTTCCCATAATCATCGTTCCATCTTTCGAATATTATCGGAGGAACGAATACTCGTATTCCAAGAATATTCTCAAGAGAAACTCTTATGAGTGTAGTATCGCGTAACAATCGTATCAGAACTTACATCTGAACGACCTCCGCACTACGGTCCTAAAAATAGGCCAAGATGGGTTTGGTAAACTAAGGTCCTTGGCTTCTGCGGAACATGATTGAAAGAATAATGCCTAACCACAAATAACTTGTGTGACATTATTAGTTCAACATGACCTCCACCAAGTGAATGGGCTCGCAAGTCAACTGGCTAAGGAATACTCCACACCAGTCAACGAGACTATGCCATTCTCCTATCCTAGAGTGCACTCGAGTTCGGGTATAGAACTCATCTCACAGATCACCAAAGCAAACAGCAATTGTATATCAAGCAATTCAAACATTACAATCAATACAGTGATCCCAAATTGTACAAAAATATGTCAAATAACAGATAACAATATATCACAACAAGGGTGAAAAGTAGGCAATACCACCAAGGATGTGTGTCCCCAGCAGAGTCGCCACTTTTCTGTAGCGGTGTATTCGTCGCTATATGATCTATTGATTAAATCATAAGCAAGGTATACAATGAATTTCGAGTCGCCACCGCACTTTTATTTATCCAAAGGACTGGCTAAAAAGCGAACAAAAGCCTAAGAAGTTTTACACGTAGAAAACTAATAAAAAGATCAGAGAGTCTGGGTAAGGGGTAAATTACGCAATGGGAAGGTGTTAGGCACCCATCACGTCCTAGGTACTCCTAGGGAGCCCTTTTCACACTTGTTGTATAAAATTGTTATTTGTTATGACATAAGTATTGTGCAAACATGATTGGGATGATGAGAAAAGAATATACAAGTTAATTATTGGGTTTGAACGGATGAACCCGCTGCCTACGTACCTTCCATCAAAGGTAAGGATCAAAACGCCGTAGTTCGGCTAAAAGATTTCCAAAAGTTGGTGGATTCAATTTTAAACACAAGCACTGAGGCTTTTCATTATCAATGGGAGAACACTCGACCAAGACCAACATCCACCATGCGAGGATAGCTTCGACGTACTAGAGGGGTTAGCCCTGTTTTCAGTACGGAAGTCTTACTGTCGACTCACTAAGGATAGGCAAGATTTACATCAACCACAAAGATAATTGAAACCTATGGCTAATGCATGAAAAGATTAACAATGGACAAAGCCAAAACAATTGAATGAGTGAAGTTAATTGATTGTGATTATGAAAATGGGATCAAAGTATGATTAAGATTAATTCAAAGAAGTATTATGAAATGGAGTTTGAAAAAAAAGTCAAGGACTTGGGTCCAGGTTTTTAGTTAGAAAAGCATGGAGATGTTTGCACAATATCTATGTCAAGTTTGGAAGTAATGTGTGAAAAGGTTTAGGACATAATGAGGATGAATGGATGAGGATGGATTGTAAAACTTCTTAGAAGGTTCACTTCTTGAGATCATATAGAAGATGATTCAAGTGTGTCCTTTGGAATAAGCAATGGATAATAATAATGTAAGCAAGCAAATGATACCGGATGCCACTCAATGGTTTTACTCCAATCTCACAAACAAAAGCGGATATCGGATACCAATAGATGGATTTACACCAATCTCCTAAAACAGAAATGGATATCAGAGGCCACTCAATGGACTTACACTAATCTCCTCAAAAGAAAACAAAGATGAAACATGGAAGTCAACTGCCAATCTATCTGGACTTAGGTTAACTCCACATATGATCATAGGAAAGCAAATGCCAACTTACAGGGACTTACAATTGCAACCTCACATAAACAAAAGCAAAACATGGAAGTCAGATGCCAATCTGTCTGGGCTTACTCTAACCTCCAACATATGATCATGGGAATACAAATGCCAACTTGCAGGGACTTACAATTGTATCCTCACATACAAACAAACAATGCAACAAGCAAAGATAAGATGAGTGGCCAAGGTGATGGTCTTATACTCACTTCCATATCATAGGAGCAATGGCCAATGGATGGTCTTACAATTGTCCTCAATGGGTAAACAACAAGGATAAGTCATAAAGACAAATGAAATGGTTATGCATTAATGAGCAATTAATGATGATAAATGCATGAAGCATACCAGCAAACATGTGCATATGAAGTAATCAATCAATCAATGAATATCAAACAGCACACTCTATAGCCAAACAAGGAGGCTCACACAAGAGGGTTAGGCACTGAGGCCAACTGGAATAGGGTAAAAGATTTGCTCTTAACCTTGCCATTGAGAGGCTAAGGTGAAGCAGATGAGAGGAGATGAGGGGTGTGCCTCATTTCTCTTATCCCTGGTCAGGGAGAGCATTTGAATATCAGAAGGTGTGGGAGTTCAGAAAGTAGGAACTCTCTCCACATTATTAGACTCGATTGATCTTGGGTTTTGATCTCGATGCTACAACCATGTAATGGGAGCAAGGAGAAGACTCACTGAATAGTAGGGGATAGGTTACTTATCCCTTTGATCTACCAATTGCCTTACTTGAAGGACTTTTCCTGCTTGGGACAAAATTAAACACACACAAGCATTGCCTCTTAAGGAGGACTTCAGACAGTTTGCCCGGCCAAATAACAGGCCGGGTCTCCAGACTACATGAAGAAAGAGGGATTACCTCAAAGCAAATTGCTAAATAGCAAAGCAAAGCAAGTTCAAAGAACTTAAGCAACTAATGGTACCTGAAATAGTCAAACAAATCAGTACACAGTTCAACAGTTTAAATCAAAAGGAATTGGGAAACAACAGTCAACACAGAGGGACAGGTGTGCAAAGCACAAGACTCAAATCATATGAGTCACAACACCTACAAAACAAAGGTTAGCTCATGATATATAATCAGGCTCAATCAAATTTGTATGATCTCTTTGAGGCATTGTTGCTTAACCTGAAACAATGAACTCAAACATAAGCCAGGAGACCTCTAGGACAAGCCTAGGGTCAAAAATAAATGAGAAAGTCAAAACAGCAAATGAAAGTCAACCAAAATCAAGTTCAAACATTTAAGAAGCAAGCTCAATTGGTTTCATGTTCATATCATTCATCATCATGATTTCATAAGCAAAGGAAGTCAAAGCATGGCAAATGAAAGCTCATAGAAGTCAACAGCAAGACTTGCATCAAAAGCAATCATAATCAATTCCAAAAATCACCAAATAATTCATGATCAATCCTAATCCACATAATGACATGCATATAAAATTTCAGCTCAATTGGATCATGGGAAGATGGTCAATTAAAATCAGGAAGTCAAAACAATTTCAAGCATGCACAAAGAAGTCAAACAAACATGGGTCAACTTCAAAAAATCATAACTAAATGAAAACAGATTAGAAATGAATGGGATCAACACCATGGCAAAGCTTAAGATGTCTAGTATGCACATGTAAAATTTCATGATCATCCAATAAAGTATGAGAATTTCCCAAAATGAAATGGCAAGATGTATCACACAAGTCAACATTTGACTAGACAGGGAAGAAAAATCTCAAACAATTAGGAAATGGCATAATTAATTCCAGGAAAATTCACAAGTCAACTAAACATATAAGAGAAGGATCATGCAAAATTTCACATTAATTGGAGGTCAGGAAGCATGTCAACAAAAATCATGAAATTGCATATCATTGGTGTGACACAAATTGTCACACCCTACTTCAAAAATTCATATCTCACAAACTACATATGATAAATTCAAGAACTCTACATCAAAACAAACATGAATGAGTGTAGATTATCCACAAAAAATTTCAGAGTCATTGGATACATCATCACAATTTCATAAAAGGAATGGCAAAAGGTATCAAATATGCATACATGTTAAGAAACCTAATACCATTTAAAATCCAGCCAACCAAAAATTCAGCAAAAATCATGATAAAATAATAGACATTCAACAGGACATGATGCAAAAAAATTCCATGATTTTTGGAGTTGAAATGAGTGAGAAATGAATTTTGTAAGTTGAGTGATCAAATGGAATAAAATGAACAAAAGAACATGGAATGGTAAGTCAACATGTTGACCGAGTGGCACGGTGGTAATTCTGCGTATCATTAAACAAAACGCAGCGCTTAGGGAGGGCAAATGAAATGTTCTCATTGGTTGTCACCAATGGAACAGTAACAGGGCCAGTAAAAACACGTTAACATGAAATTCTGGAAAAAACAGCTTCTAGGGTTTCTAACAGCAACAGTGTTCATCATCATGCTCATCAACATCAAACGAATTTCAAACAACATTACACCAACAGCATGGCAGTGGAACAAAGATATTCATGCAACATTAAACATCAGCAAACCAAACACGGTTGGGGAAGGAAAACTGGAAAAATGCTAGGGTTTGTAAACTACAGTAGAGCTTCATCATCCACATTCAAATCGAAATTTCCAACATGCCCAGAAATAAAAATCAAGCACACCATTCGAACAAGTGAAGCAAGTACATGCATAATCCAAACATGGTTTTCATGAAATCATCATCATCAAAGCAAATCGACTAAAAACATATTTGAGCATACAAAGTAAAATCCAGATTTCTCATGCATGACACAACCATTTTAAGTGAGACAAGTTGCAATGGACTCAGCAATGAATAATCTACCATAAACATAGCATGGATTAGAGAAAGAAGGTGGTCGAAACTTTACTTGTTTTTGAAGAAATTGAGGAAGCAGTTGTTATTTTGATGATGTTGGCTCGGACAGGTGAAGCTGATGGTTGGAAATGAAGGATTCTTGAAGAAATCGAGCTCAGCAAGGCTTGGGAGTGTCCAAATCCGATTTCACCATTGTTGGTCCATGGAGAAAACAGAACATGAAAGGTGCTGCACAGTTGGGATTTGCTGCTTCAAAAGAGCTCCAAATGATGGCTAGGTGAAGAAACCAACAAGAGTTGCTCGAGTGTTTGAAGGTTTTGGCCAGAAAATGCAATATGGTGGAAATGCAAATTGAGAGAGAATGAGGTTTTTCTGATCTGGGGAGGCTGCTAGCTAGGTTTAGAATGACAGAAAACTTCCTTTATATTTGCTGTTTAGCATTGGTTAATGAAGTGTTAAGTTTGGTTAACTCAAAATGAAGCTAAATGCCAAATTGCTAATTTTCAACATAAGCACATGGAGGTGTAAGGTTCTGCACGAATTGGGCCTCAAGCAAGTTTCAAATATCAATTAAAACAAGTTCCAAATGGCCAAATGTGCTGAAAATGTTTAATTCCAAAAGTCAACTTTTTCCACACTTAAAATTTAATGAAGTCAAGTCCAAAAATGCCATTTTGCATGGTGAGGTTTTGGTGAATGATGAATGCATTTTTGGAAAGAGGGGAACAACTGGAGCTTGTAGGAAAAAACCCCACTAAAATTGGCCTTGTGGTTCATGAGATATGGCCCTTTGAAGTTCACAAATTTTTGAAATTGAATTGGTCATAACTTGCCAACCATACATGGGAATTGGGTGTTCTTGGACTTTTTGGAAATGGGAGAACAAGATCTTCAACTTTCATGTTGGGCAAAGATTCAGTTGAAGCTTGTATCATGATGTAAGTTTAAGATCAAGAAGTTTCCATTTTTGGCAAATTTGAATTACAGGTCAAGTTTCTATTTTGGGAAATTTTCTGTTTGACTTCAAATTCTTCCATGATGAGGTTTGGCATGATATATGAGGCTTATATAAGCATGAATGGACTCCTTCAAATCAATTCCATCCATCAAATCACTGATTAAATCCACAGTTGACCAAGTTTGACTTTCTAGGGTTTTGCTTGATTGAAGCATTTCTGATGAATTCCAAACCCTAATTCCTTGAGATCTTGATTCCAAATGATGTCCCAAGTTGTATGAACTTTTGATTATTGATCATGGTGCCCAAATTCTGCAAGAATGGCCACCATCCACTGCTTTGACTGACTGTGACTGATTTTGTTCTAATTGGCTGATGATTGCTTCAGCTGCAAGTAACATGGTTAGCTGACAATATTTTTGTACTTTTTGGTTAGTAAACATATGAAAAGCAAAGGTATACAAATGCAAGACATGCTTGGTGATCAAGAACCACACTCACAAGGCAAACCACCCACTAGGAGGGAAGCTAGGGCATGCAATGATCCTTGAGGCCATGATATGGTATGATATGGGCCATGAGGGATCTTAGGGCCAAAATTGGGGTCTTACAGGGGTTTTCTTCTTACACTGTTTATCAAATGTGAGACTGGAATCAAGGGGGTAGAATACCCTTTGGAATCGATAAACATGTCATTGCATTTGCATATCCATCAGCATGTCTTGCATAACAGGTACCGCCGCAGTGTTCTCAGTTGTTTGGTGTTCCACTAGCAGGATAGCTGACTCAGGCATTCACCGGTACGGTACCCGCAGAAACCACCGGAGAGCAATGGAAAGCCTACAAGCAGAGCTCGCCGAGATGAAGATCCGCATGAACCAATTCATGGATGTGGTTCAAGGGGTGGCTCAGGGACAGCAAGAGCTCAGGCAGATGATACAGAGGAATTCCGCCGCTACTCAACCAGAGACATTGGATGATCCTCCAGCTGGAGAGGCTAATGGTCCCAATGGACCGGGGCCTATCCCGATCCCACATGTCAACCTTGATCAACAGCTCGTTCATGATGATCAGGCCAATCAATTCCCCCTACTTCAGGAAGACTTTGGCATGGGCCATGGCATGGACCCCATGTTTAGAAGATTAGAGGAGAGGCTGAAAGCTGTGGAAGGACAGAATCCTCTGGGAGTAGATGTTGCTGACTTGGGGCTGGTCCCAGGTGTGAGAGTGCCACCGAAATCCAAAGTCCCGGTCTTTGACAAATACAATGGCAGCTCTTGCCCCAAAACTCACGTGCAAGCCTATTTCCGTAAAATGGTTGCATACTCTGATGACGAGAAGCTACTTATGTACTTCTTCCAGGATAGCCAAGCTGGGGCATCCTAAGAATGGTATATGAGGCTGGACAGAGCCCATATCCGCTGCTGGAGGGATTTGGCGGAGGCTTTCGTAAAGCAATATCAGTATAATGCAGACATGGCTCCGGACAGAACTCAACTTCAGAATCTGTCTCTTAAAAGCAATGAGTGCTTCAGGGAATACGTTCAACGCTGGAGGGAGATAGCTTCCCGTGTTCAGCCTCCTATGTTGGAAAAGGAAATGGCCAACATGTTCATGAATACGCTGCCTGGACCTTATCTGGAGCGTCTGGTGGGGTGCAATGCCTCCAACTTTGGTGATGTGGTCTCTACCGGAGAGAGGGTGGAGAATTACCTGAAGACCTGCAAGATCCAAAATGAAGTTGGATCTTCATCAGGGGTAAAAAAGTCGTTCATTGGAGGGCATAAGCAGAGAGAGGGGGGAGTGAATTCTTTGACTTCCTATCAGAATAGAGGTGTTAGAAGGAACAGTTTCCAGAATTATCATCAACAACCGTATGTTGCGGCTGTGACCATTCCAGATGCATCACCACTATAACAACAACAACCACAACTTCAACCAGCTCAGTACCAACAGCAGCAACAACCGGGTAACAGACCCGCCTCTCAACAGAGGCAAAGGATGATGGACCGGCGTTTCGACACCCTTCCAATGTCGTGCGCTCAGTTGCTTTCTAGTCTTCAACAACTATAACTTGTGCAATTGTGCACTCTGGCTCCTCCTGTTGGTAGACTTCCGGTGGGTTACGACGCCAACGCTAGGTGTAGCTTCCACTCTGGGGCACCTGGCCATAACATTGAGAACTGCAAAGCTTTTAAGCACGTAGTTCAGGACCTCATAGATTCAAAAGCCATCAACCTTGCACCGGCTCCTAATGTCGTCAACAATCCCATGCCGCAGCATGGTGGTGCAAACATTAATATGATGGAAGGAAAAGCCAAGTCCATTAAGGATGTGTTGAAGTTGAAGACTCCATTGTTGGATATCAAAGGATGCTTGCTGAAGGCCGATGTTTTCCCCGGTTGTGGGAAGGATTGTTTGGATTGTGCCACTCATAGTGGAGGTTGTTTGAAGCTACAACAGGGTATCCAGGCCTTGCTCGACAAAGGTATCCTCCAGGTTGAAGATTTGTCTGTCCAAGAGTCTGTGGAAGGGGTTGAGGAAGAAGGGTTTGAAGATGCTACTGATGAATTCGCAGATGTTGTTCCTACTGATTCTGTAATCCATGATGATGTATTTATTTTTTCCAATGTGGTTGATCTTGATGTAATTGAACTTGATTCCGATGTTTCAGATGCTTGCATTTCAATGAATGAGATTTCTGAGTACGACTGTGATATTGCTACTATCACTATTTTCTACCCAACTAATCATATCAGTGTGCCAGAAACGCAACCCGTGCCACCAGTGCGACAATCTACTATGATCATCACAACCCCTGGTCCTTTACCTTTCACCAGTGAAAGGGCCATTCCGTGGCATTATGGGGGGAGCGTATACACGCACGATCATAGGGTGGAACGGCCACTGAAAGTAGAAGAAGGTCAGAAGCCTGAACTTGACGGTTCCGCAGTGGATAATGTTGGTGGAATCGGGCGATTCACCAGGAATGGTAGATTGTTCTCACCACCGGTTACCCAAGCTAATAATGTTGATGCTGTGGCGAAAGCCAAAGGCAAGCAAGTCGTGAATGAGGGTATCTCTGCACCCCAGGATGGTTCTGAGCCCACTTTTGCAAAGGATGTGGACGAGCTTCTGAGAATCATAAAGAAAAGCGATTACAAGGTAGTCGATCGGTTGATTCAGACTCCGTCCAAGATATCCATTCTCTCACTCCTGTTGTGTTCGGAGGCACACAGGGAGGCGCTTCTGAAGGTTCTTAATGCTGCTTATGTACCTCAAGAAATCTCGGTAAACCAACTAGAAGGGATCGTCGCCAATGTGCATGCAAGCAACGGGTTGGGTTTTACCGATTCTGACTTGACACCAGCCGGACGCAATCATAACAAGGCTCTGCACATCTCGATGGAATGCAGAGACACCGTGTTATCGCATGTTCTGGTGGATACAGGCTCCTCTCTCAATGTGCTACCCAAGAGAGCCCTGTCGAGGTTAGAAGTAGAGGGTTTGGTCTTGAAACCTTCAGATCTTATTGTGAGAGCCTTCGATGGTTCTAAGAGATCGGTGTTTGGAGAGGTAGAATTGCCAATTCTGATTGGATCACAAACCTTCAACACTGTCTTCTACGTGATGGATATCAGTCCTTCCTACAGTTGCTTGCTGGGTCGTCCTTGGATCCATAATGTTGGGGCAGTCTCTTCAACTCTACATCAGAAGATTAAGTTTTCGGTCAATGGACGAATTATCACCGTCTGTGGTGAGGAGGACATCCTGGTCAGTAACCTGTCTACATTCAAGTATGTAGAAGTAGAAGGTGAAATTCATGAGACTCTGTGTCAGGCTTTTGAGTCAGTTCAAATCAAGGATGCAGCTCCGGTGGAAGAGGTTAAAGCGGGTGCCTTTATCTCATCCTTTAAGCAGGCACGGGCCGTGGTGGATTCAGGTGTTGCTCCCGGTTGGGGGCGTCTGTTGGAGTTACCAATGAAAGAAGATAAGTTCGGGATTGGGTATCAGCCAGTTCTGACTTCTACAACTTCAACACTTCAGACACTTCAGGGGCCGATTACTTTCTCCAGCGCTGGCATCGTTCAGTATGGCCAGATATCAGCAATCAACGAAGAAGATGGGGATAGTGATTACGACATCGACAACTGGGTGCGTCCGAGGATCCCGGGTGAAGTCATCAACAATTGGTCTTCTGAGGAGATTGTCCAAGTCACTTTTCTGAAGGAGTAATTTTTCTTTGTTTATTCATGCATGTCCAAGTCTTACGTTCCGCCCAGGGCGTAATGACTCATTGTAGGGCTCATCTATGTGACACTTGCATTTTTTCTCATAAATAAAGGACGTCTTTTTGCATTCAAATATTTCGTTCCCTGTCTTTCTATTTTTGCAGTTTTTCAAAATAAAAAAAAATGGCAATGTTTTGTTTAGTTTCCACTTTTTTCTTTCACACTCATAAGCACATACCATCACTCATGCAGATGCATGTCACCGGATCCTATTGATAACGGTTCTGCTATGGCTCGCTTCGACTTTGAAAATCCAATCTTTCAAGCTGAAAAAGAGGGTGATGAAGACTGTGAACTCCCTAAAGAACTTACCAGGTTATTAAAACAAGAGGAAAGGGTCATTCAACCGCATCAAGAGTCTGTTGAAGTGATTAATCTCGGCACCGAGGACGCCAAGAGAGAAATCAAGATAGGGGCTGCTTTGGGAGATGATGTGAAGAAAGGGCTGATTGAATTGCTGCAAGAATACGTTGACATCTTCGCCTGGTCTTATCAGGACATGCCCGGGCTGGACACAGACATCGTGGTACACCGCTTGCCTCTCAAAGAAGGTTGTCCTCCGGTCAAGCAGAAGCTCAGAAGAACAAGACCAGAGATGGCTGTCAAGATAAAGGAAGAAGTGCAAAAGCAGTTGGATGCAGGGTTTCTAGCAGTCATCAATTATCCGCCATGGGTTGCAAACATTGTCCCAGTACCTAAGAAGGATGGAAAGGTACGGATGTGTGTCGACTACCGGGATCTGAACAGAGCTAACCCTAAAGATGATTTCCCATTACCTCACATCGACGTTTTGGTGGATAATACAACTCAGTTCTCGGTATTCTCCTTCATGGATGGCTTTTCTGGCTATAACCAAATCAAGATGGCACCAGAGGACATGGAAAAGACAACTTTCATAACCCCATGGGGCACCTTCTGCTACAAGGTGATGCTGTTTGGTCTGAAAAATGTCGGAGCAACATATCAACGAGCTATGGTGACTCTGTTCCATGATATGATTCATCATGAAATCGAGGTTTATGTGGACGATATGATTGCCAAATCTCAGACAGAAGAAGAACATTTGGTGAATCTGCAGAAATTGTTTGAACGGTTAAGGAAATTCAAACTGAGACTTAATCCGAACAAGTGCACTTTCGGGGTGAGATCGGGAAAATTGCTGGGTTTTATTGTTAGCGGAAAAGGGATTGAGGTGGATCCTGACAAAGTGAAAGCAATACAGGAAATGCCTGAGCCAAAAACAGAGAAACAAGTTCGTGGTTTCTTAGGGAGGTTGAACTACATTGCAAGGTTCATCTCTCACCTAACAGCCACGTGTGAGCCAATATTCAAATTGTTGAGAAAAGATCAGGCTATCAGGTGGAATGATGATTGTCAAAGGGCTTTCAAGAAGATAAAAGAGTATTTGCAGAATCCTCCTATCCTTATGCCTCCAGTCCCAGGGAGACCGTTGATTATGTACTTGACAGTACTTGACAATTCTATGGGTTGTGTTCTCGGTCAACACGACGAGACAGGTAGGAAAGAACATGCCATCTACTACTTGAGTAAGAAGTTCACAGATTGCGAGTCGAGATACTCAATGCTTGAGAAGACATGTTGTGCACTTGCATGGGCTGCTAAGCGATTGAGACAATACATGATGTCTCACACAACCCTATTGATCTCCAAGATGGATCCAGTCAAATACATATTCGAGAAGCCAGCTCTCACCGGAAGGGTTGCTCGTTGGCAAATGGTACTGACAGAGTATGATATCCAGTATACATCCCAGAAATCCATCAAAGGGAGTATTCTGTTAGACTATCTTGCTCAGCAGCCGATTGATGATTATGAGCCGATGAAGTTTGATTTTCCAGATGAAGACATCATGTTCCTCAAGATGAAAGACTGTGAGGATCCAGTTGTTGACGAGGGACCTGATCCAAACGAAAAGTGGACTTTGTTGTTTGATGGGGCTGTCAATGCTAGAGGAAGTGGAATTGGCGTTCTCATCACAACTCCGAAAGGTGCCCACATGCCTTTCACCGCTCGTCTGACTTTTGAGTGCACAAATAATGAAGCTGAGTACGAGGCCTGTATCTTAGGTATTGAGCAAGCCATTGATCTGAGAATCAAGATTCTGGACATCTTCGGAGATTCAGCTCTGGTGATCAATCAAGTGAATGGTGATTGGAATACTCTCCAGCCCACGCTGGTCCCCTACAGAGATTACACGAGAAGACTGTTGACTTTCTTCACAATAGTAAAATTGTATCATATACCTCGTGATGAGAACCAGATGGCAGACGCACTTGCTACTCTATCCTCCATGATCAACGTGATTCGGTGGAACCACGCTCCCAGGATCGATGTGATGCGCCTTGACAGGGCCGCGTATGTGTTTGCTGCTGAATTGGTAGTCGATGACAAGCCCTGGTATCACGATATCAAGTGCTTTCTGAAGAATCAAGAGTACCCTGCAGGGGCATCCAACAATGACAGAAAGACTTTGAGAAGATTGGCAGGCAGTTTCTTCTTAAACAAAGACGATGTACTGTATAAGAGGAACTTCGACATGGTTTTGCTCAGATGCGTGGATAGACACGAAGCAGACATGTTAATGCAGGAAGTTCATGAAGGCTCCTTCGGTACTCGTGCCGGCGGACATGCAATGGCTAAGAAATTGTTGAGAGCGGGATATTACTGGATGACCATGGAATCTGATTGTTTCAAATATGCTCGGAAGTGTCATAAATGCCAGATTTATGCTGATAAGGTGCATGTGTCGCCAAATCCTCTAAATGTGATGACTTCGCCGTGGTCGTTTGCTATGTGAGGCATTGACATGATTGGAAAGATTGAGCCGACTGCTTCCAATGGGCATCGCTTCATCCTTGTTGCCATCGACTATTTCACCAAGTGGGTCGAAGCAGCGTCGTTCGCGAATGTCACCAGACATGTGGTTGCCCGTTTCATCAAGAAAGAAATCATTTGTCGCTATGGGATTCCCGAAAGAATCATTACTGATAATGGTTCTAATCTCAACAACAAAATGATGAAGGAGTTGTGTCAGAACTTCAACATTCAGCATCACAATTCTTCCCCTTACCGCCCTAAGATGAACGGCGCTGTTGAAGCGGCAAATAAGAACATAAAGAAGATTGTGCAGAAGATGGTCGTTACGTACAGAGATTGGCATGAGATGTTACCCTTCGCCTTGCATGGGTACCGTACTTCAGTACGTACATCGACCAGGGCAACCCCTTACTCCCTTGTGTATGGTATGGAAGCAGTCCTACCTGTTGAAGTGGAGATTCCTTCTCTAAGAGTCCTGTTGGATGTCAAGTTAGACGAAGCTGAATGGATTCGGACAAGGTTCAATGAGTTAAGTCTTATCAAAGAGAAGCGAATGGCAGCCATTTATCATGGGCAATTGTATCAAAGTCGGATGAAGAGAGCCTTTTATCAGAAAGTGCGTCCTCGATGCTTCCAGGTCGGAGATTTGGTGTTGAAAAGGATCCTTCCTCCTCAGACAGATCATAGGGGCAAGTGGACTCCTAACTATGATGGACCGTATATTGTCACCAAGGTTTTTGATGGTGGGGCCTTAATGCTTGCAACTATGGATGGTGAAAACTTCACTTCCTCTGTGAACTCAGACGCAGTTAAAAAATACTTCGCATAAAATAGACCCGCTGGACAGTAAAAAGAATAGTCCAGGCAAAAATGGGCGTCCCGACGAACCAAGAAAATGAAAAGGTTCGGGCAAAAATTAGGGATTAAAAATGAAAAGATCGTACACCCGGTAAGTTGAAAACCTGAAAAGGCAACTTAGGCAAAAATGGGTATCCCGGTGGATTGAAAACCCGAAAAGGGCGATCCAGGCAAAAGTTAGGGATTAAGCGAATGACTGTGTTCTGAGTTAGTTCTGAATCTCATCTCATGTCGATGACTGGAAATTTTCGAAAGGTAGGAAACAGTCCAATCACCTTTTCAGAAGGCTGATCATCTGGAGGATCTTGAAGACGGGCAAGTCATAGCAGAATTGGAACCCAATAGAAATCCATTTCACATTGCCATTAGATTAATTTATGTTTTTATCTTTTGTGCGATTACCTCTTTCCAGGGATTGCTTCCTGATGTAAATGCCTATTCAGAGGCCATTCAATCAATAAAATCATGTTATTCGGTATATCTCTGTTTTCATTTTCATTTTACTGTTTTGTTTGCAAAAATGACGTCCGAATTTTTGATAAACATTGCATCATGACACATAAGGGCTTTACAGGTACATGCTTAATAAACATTTAAAATTGCTGTATATTTTAAGTGCTTTGGATCGTCTATTCAGAACAGATACCCTCGGGGCATTTCCTTAAAATCCCCTGCAGATGATCGTGAATATCTTCCCCAGTGAAGTCGCCAACAGACGAATCCGGTGTCTTATCCCTGCAAAGCTGATCAGAGTGTTGGATTCTTCAATCCCCAGCAGGTTCTCACCACTGTACTTCCCCAAGCGTTTGTTTCAGGACATACACTCCCCAGTAGAGTTGACAATGCCAGACTATATATCCCCAACGGAGTTGACAGTGCCAAACTGTATCTTCCCAGCAGAAGTGGCTGCTCCTTAGAGTTTGAGGCTAGATCGATAATCCCAATGCCAGATCCATGGTCTCTTTCCTTGAAGCAGAATCTCGGTACCGTATCGGTGTTTGCTTCCCCTCCTAAGTCGTCTCTCTCGCAGATTATGGTTGCCAGAACCAATATCGCTTTCCCCAACAACAGGTTTTCAGTGCCGTTCTCTCCCCAGTTAGAGTCTCGGTATTTCGTCATTGCTAGAACATCGTGTGGCGGGTCATTTCCCCACAGAGTTCTTCGTGTTGTGCATCTCCAACAGCCTTGTCAGGGTCCAGAAGATGGTGGTCATTTCCCCAGCAGATTCCCTTGCCTCGGCTTGGCATTCTACCCAGCATTTCGCATCCCTGCATCTAGAATCATACTGCATTGCATCCTTCCAAATCGCGTAGCATTTCCATTTTCATGGAGCATTACGCCATTGAAAAATTCAAACATACGCATGTAAGCATAAAACATTCTCGGTATCCCAAGTGATAAGCTAGAAGTTGTTTCCAGTACTCAGACTGAAGATTATTCATGACTTACCTTTGTTATCCCCAGCAAGTGTCATTGGCCCATGCGCCGCCTCTATTATCGTTCCCTATTTTTGCCGATGCTGACAGGCATGAAGTTTCCGGTATTCAGACCGAAGTGGCGTTCAGGCCAGTTTTCCGATGTTCAGATCGAAGAAGTTTCCGACGTTCAGGTCGATGCAACTTGTGGCGTTCAGGCCAGTTTTCCGATGTTCAGATCGAAGAAGTTTCCGACGTTCAGGTCGATGCAACTTGTGGCGTTCAGGCCAGTTTTCCGATGTTCAGATCGAAGAAGTTTCCGACGTTCAGGTCGATGCAACTTGTGGCGTTCAGGCCAGTTTTCCGATGTTCAGATCGAAGAAGTTTCCGACGTTGAGGTCGATGCAACTTGTGGCGTTCAGGCCAGTTTTCCGATGTTCAGATCGAAGAAGTTTCCGACGTTCAGGTCGATGCAACTTGTGGCGTTCAGGCCAATTTTCCGATGTTCAGATCGAAGAAGTTTCCGACGTTCAGGTCGACGCAACTTGTGGCATTCAGGCCAATTTTCCGATGTTCAGATCGAAGAAGTTTCTGACGTTCAGATCGATGCAACTTGTGGCATTCAGGCCAATTTTCCGATGTTCAGATCGAAGAAGTTTCCAACGTTCAGGTCGACGCAACTTATGGCATTCAGGCCAGCCTCTCGGTGTTCAGACCGATATTAATAATCTCATATCTCCCGATGTTCAGATCGAAGTCATTTCCAGTATTCAGACTGATGAGCGGCATTCAGGCCATGGTTATTTCTGTGTTACCATTTATTTTGGTATCCAAGTTAACATTCTTTTTCGGTATTCAGACTGACTCTCACCGTACCAGACGGATTCTTCTTTCAAGACCACCTCTTTGCCGATTCTGACAGACATTGTTACTTCACTTCACTTCAGTGCAAATTTTTGGGCTTTTATTGTATTCAATCCCTTGATACCTCGAAAGCACGAAAGTCGCTGCTATCTTCTTTCCAGGTCTCCGGTTGATTGAATAGGGGTAGCTGTAATACCCCAAAATTTACCCTTCATTTTTCCTGGAAGCATACGCTTTACACCTCATGCATGCATTCATTTTTAGGTCATTTAACATTAGATACATTGCATTTCTTCATGTCAATCAGAATTAGATCCAAGAAAATTTATTTTAAAAAAAAAAAAAAAAAAAAAAAAACGAAAAAAAAAATGAAAAAAAATAATAATAATAATAATAATAAATAATAAATAAATAAATAAATAAAAGAAAAAATCTCAGACTTGGACCTCTCTCAAAAGCCCATTAAGCTACCAATATTAGGCTATAAATACTAGAGTTTCAGTGAAACAAATATTGGATTCTATTCCTATTACCCTGAGGAAAAAGATAGTGAGAGAAGAGCTAACAGAGTTCAGAGCAACCTCCAAACCCTGAAGGGAACTCAACTGCACAGAATCACCTCTGCCTCACATAAACCCTAAAGATTGTTTTGTAAACCTCACGGATGCAACTCAATTTCAATCAAGCTCTCCAATTAGGTTTGCCATATATCCATCATCTTTATGCCTTTAATTTGAATGCTCTAAATGTATGAGGTATTATGGGTGAATTTGATACCCTTTTGATGCATGTCTTTTTTGTGAATTTTAATGGCATGATTCATGTGGTTACATTTTGATTTGGGGGCAACCCATGATTACCCTATTTTTTTTGTCTCTAACCTGTTTGTTGAGTTTTTGTGAGGGCTCACATGACTTTTGCAGGGATAACTTGCGTGGTTTTCCACTTTATTTGTGGGATACCCCCTGGAGGTTTCATTTCGATTACCTGTACTGACTCACTTTCTTTGATGGTGTTTAGCTTGGAAGGATCCCTGGATTTCCCATTCCTCTAACTGTTGTTACTTCGGATCTTTATCTGCGTGGTACTTTTACATTTTTCCCGCATTTTACTGCTTTCCTAGCTGGAAGACCTCGATAGGAGGCAATGTTTTTGTGTGTTTTTTTTACAGGTTCCTTCGTCAAGGACTGCCTTTTTGCATGAGTTCACCAAACCCTAACCCTTCATTGATTTTTCTTCTCCTAAACACACGTTTACTTCTTCTACTACAGGTGAGTAAGTCTCCAAAGGTTGAGCATCCGGTAGATTGCGTAGTAACGTCGTTCGTCCAAAACCCACTCCATAACCCCGTAGTTAGCCGAACTACGGCTTGCTCTGATTCTCATTCCATATGAGATACGTAGGCATAAGACGCGATGTCTTAGCGAGCACACATCCCCCCAACCCATAGGTCAGCCGAGCTACGAAGACTCTGATTCTCATATTCAGATGAGATACGTATGCAGTGGATGCGACATCCGCGCGAGTCATTTTCATTTAACCTTTTTTTTTGTAAACAACACAAGATAAACTCACACCCTTTAGACAAGAACTACAAAAGTGGATCCCGTAGAGTACTACGGATGCGTAGGGGTGCTAATACCTTCCCTTCGCATAACCGACTCCCGAACCCAAGATTTGGTTGCGAGACCCCGTCTTGTCCTTTCCTTTTTCAGGTTTACTTCGAGCGTTTCCTTTCCCTCCTTTGGGACGAATAACGCACGGTGGCGACTCTTCTGTCATTTTCTTTCGCCGGTTGTTTTTTCGCGCACTGTATTTTTCAGGTTGCTACAGTTGGCTATCAACCAAACTTAGTATCTCAATAGTTTGGGTTCGGCCAACTTCTTCCTAGATCTTATTTTAGTCACAATAATGAGCTTTTCCTTAGCACCATCAAAATGATTAAGGCGCAGTACAATAAGAGTGTGAATAGACAACCTAATGTTTGCCTTGATCTCACACCTTTTTCATTGAAAACGTCCTTCTGCTGCACTCAAGAGTTTGATGTCTGGTCATATCTTAATAGGAAGTTCCACTTCTCCAACAACAGACCGACGGGAAACGTCTAAAGCTCGAACTATCAGTGTGCTGGGCTTCATCAGCAAACCCTCTATTGTCAACTTGGTAAGGGAATTCTTCTGAAGTACATTCAAAGAAGACCCAGTATCCACCAATACTCTGTATAGTATGGTGTCATCATACTCTATAGATATGTGGAGAGCTCTGTTATGAGCCTTGCCTTCAGGAGGAAATTCATCATCACAGAAGCCTAAGCATCCACTTGTTGCTATGTTGGTTACTACCCCCTTCGAATTGATTAACAATGATCTCCTGGGGTACGTGGGCCGCATTAAGAAACTTGATTAGAGCGTCTTTGTGGGCTTTAGAGCACAACAATAATGATAGGATATAGATTTTGGATGGTGTTTGGTTGAGCTGGTCAACAACCTTGTAGTCACTTCGCCTGATAAAGCAGAGGAACTCTTCCACATCCTCTGAAGTGGTCTTGCCTTAAGTGAGGTTTTCCCCTGCTCCGGGTTGGCAAGTTGTTTTCCCTTATTCTTGTAATTGGCTCCAAGATCTTCTCTATCAGGTGGTGCTGCTGCTGATGCAAAGATGCGACCGTTTCGAGTCATACCACTGGTCCCTATAATGTTCATAGTTGACTCTTGAACTTCAGCAGATTGCTGAATTTCAACAGGCTTTTGAACTTCACTAAGCTTTTGAGTTTCCATAGGTTTGGAAATTTCAACAGGTTTTTGAATTATCATTGGCCTTTGAGCTTCAGCGGGCTTGTCCTCCAGTCTTTGCCCATAAAGATAAGTTGTGGAACTGTAATTCCAGGGACAACCTTAGTACTTTCGTACAGGAAATGGGTTGGCACCGTAATTACCAAGGGAGTTGTGGGAGAATTAGCGACAAGTATTTATACCAGATAGTAAGGTATCTCCAAAGTATACACATCCTCTGCTATTGGGATGTTTTCTACCAAGAAGATGCTCTGGTCTATTAGTAGATGGATACCTTTTTTGAGCTCTCCACAACCTTGTGGATTGTTTAAAAAGTGTGCACAATCGGAAGTGCAACCGGGGAACATGTTCTTTAGTAGTAATTGTTCCTTTACTATAAGTAGAGGATTCTTTAATGTGTCAACCTTTGAGATACGGTTGAGCTCGGCATACTCTTGGATCATGTTGACAGGATGGCCGATATGGGGCGGTATCATATTATTGTTGACGTTGGGACCTGCAGGCGCAAACGAGATGGCTTTGGAATCAAGGAGATCTTGAACTTTGAACCAGAAGGCTTTACAGTTATCAATAGAATGACCGGGTGCCCTAGTAATCGAACTCACAGTGTGCATTAATATCGTAGCCGAGTAGAAGTAGGGTTGGCGGAGGCCTGGCTTCCCTTAGCTTGATTAGAGAACCATTTAACAGGTGGTTCAATAGTTGGTTGTAAGTCATTGGAATAGGGTTAAGCTTCCTCTCTTGTCTTGTAGGGTGTTGTTGGGTCGGTTGATATTGTTGATAGTTATTCTGTCTGGGAACGTACGACTGTTGGTACTAAACATGTTGTAGCGGTAAATTCATGATCATCAAGCTATGGATAAGCTAGAGATCAAATAATAAGAGTCGCCACCGCGCTTTTATTGTTTCCAAGGGAAAAGGGAAAAAGTGCGAACAAAACCCAATAGTAAGAAGTTTTCAAATCAAAACTAATAAAATGTCAGAGATTACAGGTAAGGGGGTTGGTTACACAGAGGGAAGGTGTTAGCACCCAAAGTGTCCTAGGTACTCCTAGGGAGCCCTTTTTGTGCGCATATGTATTTGGTACAAAAATTATGTTTACAAACAAATAGAATGGGGGATGAGAAAAGAATTCATTAACTATATTTTTGTGTTTGGCAAGACCTTCGGTCTTGTGCCTACGTACCAACATAAAAATGAGGGATCAAAACCTCGTAGTTCGTGATACAAATTTCAAAATGGATACATTGCTTTTATCAAAAATTGAGTTTGGAAGGCACAAAGGCCAAAAAATGGTTTGAATGAGTTAGTTCTTTTTGGCTTTTTTGAAAGTATAAGTCAAGTATAGTTAAGTTTATTTACAAATTTGATTTAAAAATAGAAGTTTGAAAATGCAATGGCATAAGGCCAAAGTTTCTATCTTTTTACAAAGTGGTCAAAGTTTGGAACAAAATAAGTTCAATCAAAGAAGATTTTGAAAAGGGAGGGAGAGATTTTGAAATTAAAGAAATGGGGAGAAGATGAAGAGACTAATCCTATGCATAAAATTAAGAGTTAAGAGTTGAAAAGATCTTACCAAATGGATAGCAATCCAATAGACAAGAATGTCAATAGAAGACCCAGAATACCCTTGGACATTTAGAATCAAGCAACACACAAATGCACAATTATATTATCTTGAAGAGCAAAGGCATCAAATAAAGAAGTCATATCCAAGCTTTAGCCACTCCATGATCTTCTTCAAGATTAGCCCATGTAACAGATGAATTCCATAAGTCATAGGTTCAAAATAATAACTTCACAATGATCATGTCGCAGATGAACTCAGAGGGATCTTGAATGATGTATCAGATGAAGTCTCAGATTGCAAGCACTTGGTTTCTCAATAAGTTGGCATTGGCCAAGTCCTTTAGCATATGAGTGTTGCCTAAGTTCTAAGTCCATTTGTCCAAGATCAAGCCAACAGTCCACACAAAAGTTTTTTAGGGTTTTTGTCGTTATTATGTACATTAATGGTCAAAGACCACACAAACAAGCAAAGTATATACAAACAAGAAATATCACACAATATGGTCCAAGTGGACAAAGTGAAAATTGCATTAAAATAAACAATTAGAATGATATGAACAATGGCAAATGAATAAAGGAAAAAATTAAATGATATTAAAGTAAATCGCTTGAAATTAAAAGTTAGTTGTCAATGAGTTAGAAGTTAGTATTGTTTTGCTTTTGCTTTTCATTTTAAGACATTCTTTGGAGAACACTCAACCCACTTATCACAAGCATGGATCCTTGAACCCAGACATCTTCCAAAGGAAGGAAAAAAGACCAAGTTTCCACACAATACCATGAAAGAGGGAAGACTTACAATCTCACTAACTAGAATGATATGCCTTTTATATCACAAATTTAGCGCTATGTTAAGCAATCGTAATTGGACTTATGTAGAAGTCACAACTATTTAAGGTCGAACAATAGAATTTTGGTGTTAATGCATGTTAGAGACATAGTATTATGGACTATGCTCATGAAACATACCACACACAAAAAGAATATGCAAAAGGTGTAGCCTAATCTCATCCTTACTCATGTTAATTTTTCAATCAACTAGCTTTAGGACTTTGAGATATCATGGGCCAAATGAGATGAATGCATAAAGAAGGGGAATGAGAGGAAGTGGGAGGGGAATAGATCAAAACTCACATTGGTCAAAGGAGGACTTTTACCAAATTAATATCATCCATTCATTTTGGGAGATGGAATGTACATTCCATCAATCCCCTAAATCCAATGATATTAACTTGACAAAGTCAAATCAACCTTGACCAAGGCCCAACAACAAGAGTCAAACACAAACAAGTCATCACAATTGGTCAACAAAATTATTTGGCATTTATTCAAATTAAAAATATTAAAATAAGGCATTAAAATTAAATATGGTTTGTCAAATTCCTAAAACCTCATCAAAACACCAAATAAATGGCCATGAGACTTATCGTAGGTCAAACAAGGTCAAAGGACCTTGGAGAAATTTTTTCAGAAATTTTGGAAACTTAAAAGTATTTTTAAACAATTAAAAACAAATGCAAAATCAATTAAATCATGAAATATATTAATAATGATCCAAAAAATAATTTTAATTCAGAATATGAAAGAGGAAATTATTTGAAATTTTTTGGTGAAACTCTCATATTTTTTGAATCAATATTAAAATTAATATAAATTAATGAAAATAAAGCAATTAAGATGAAATTCAAATAATCAGAAAAAACGTGGACCACTTGATCTCCCTCATTAATTGAGGTGGCAGATCAAGTGGCCACCAACGCGCGTTCCCCGGTGGACTTGAGTCAACACGGCATAGGCTTGGTAATTAAAAACAACGCACGAGATTAAAACAATTTGAAAAGGATTAATGGCTCTGAACCATGCCAACACATCACCGGCGTCCAAAGGCCGGTCATCTTCTCCGGTGACCCTGGTCGGACTGGTTCACTCATCACCATAAAAAAATGAAAAAGGAGGACATGGTCTGAAAGAAAAAATGGCGTAGAGCACAAATCTGACCTCAATTTTAACTAACTCCACATATATAGAAAGATATAAGGAGTTGAATTTTGAGGTGTGTCAACTGAGTTGCTTCGATTTGACCTCTAAGCAACTCAATCTTCTTGCCTACATTGATAGGACTTCAGACAACCAAAGATCCAAGAGAATTGAATGAAATTAAGAGAGAATCGAAGAGATGAAATTTTTTGGAAAATACCTTCAATGTAGGTTTGGATTCAACTGTTCTTGCTTTGGCTTGTGCTTGATCTTGTTCAGTATGCTTGCAGAAGTAGAATGAAATGCACAAAAGGTCTTGGCTCCCTGGAGTTTTGAATCTCAAAACAGTGAGAATTCAACCCAATTTCCAATGGAAATTATCAGGTTTATCCTCTCAAATGGAAGGGTTAGGGGTTTAGGATCAAAGCTGGCGCGAATGTGTGTTGAATTCTGAGCATATGGAGCTCTATTTATAGCTGGATCATGTGATATTTGCACCTTCCAAATCACTTTCCAAAATTGGCAATGAGTGATGCATGGGTGCATGGGCATGTACAGGCCCATGAGATCATTCCATTTGGTCCATAATTGAGTGTAAAAGAGTCTGAAATCAACTTGGAATGCAAGGCAATTGTACACAGCTGTTTGAAGTTTGATCTTGCCAATTGATGATGCAATGTTCATGCCATGTGCAACCCTAGTAATTCTTGTCCAAAATGGATAAAATTGGACTTTATGGAAGGTTAGATCAAGAGGAACAACTTTCATGTTAAACACTTTTCCATTTGAAGCTTGTATCATGATGAATTTTGAGGTGGAAGTTTGGAAATTTCAATATATCAAAAAAAAATCTAAGTGTCAAGCCATATATCTCAATATTCCACCTTACTTAACTTTTTATGTGAGCTTCAAATGAGAAAATAGTCTTCATCAAACTTGTATCTATTTCAAAGACCTTCAAAATGGTCACCAATTTAATGTAATTTGGATTTTAAATGATAGAGTTATGCATTTTTGAAGTTTGGAAAAATCACTTGTTCAATGGTATAGGTCAAAAGTGACCTATAATGTAACCTCATATCACATGCTCATAAAAGTTGAATTAGCTCTCACTCAAAACATCAAAGTTGAAGTAGACATCTTGAATTTGATTTTGAAACTTGGAAATCTTTCATATCATAAAAATTGAGCAAGTTATGGCTTTGGGAAGTTGACTTTTAAATTAGGGTTTAGACAAAATGACCTATAATGTTTCGACATAGAAAATGATTTTCCAAGAAAAAATAGCTCTAGGTATTAACATGAAAGTTGTTTGGAATGTAATTTATAGTAACTTTTCTCTTGGAATCATTTTTATATGGTGAAGATTTTAGGAGATAAGGTCTAGGGAGACCCAATTTTGATCAGATGAATTCATCTAGCCAACTACCATCAACCAACTTGCTAACCTTCAATTATTTTGACTTTCTTGGCTCATGGTAGATCATATATGGATAAGATGATGAATTTTGAAGTGTCCCTTGGTAAATTTGATCAATTGGTGAGATGGTTTGTTGGAGAAGTTACTCAAGATACCTAGTCAAACTAGGGTTTCCAAGACAAATCACCCTCAAACTCTTGAAGAATGCTTGATCAATATAACATGTAGGAAACAATGGAACTCATATATGATGCTCATAAACATTATTGGATCAATTCATGGTTATGCTCTTTGTCATGAGGGTCCTAAACCCTAGATATGAACTTGATAGATCAATGGTGATCATGCCCTACCTACAAAAGAGTTAGGCAAATGCAAAGACATATTTTTGTATTTTGGTTAGTAAAATGATAATATACAAGTATGATACAATCACAAAGTGCTTGGTGATCTCTCCCAAAACAAACCCAATGAATGAGGGGTAAGGAGGGTGCCAAGGTATGATCACTATGCTAATGTTTATGATGAAATTGCATGAGGGATCTTAGGGTCAAAATTGGGGTCTTACACATGCGATTGATATTGAACTTATTGTTGAACAGTAGGAATAATGTATGTTTGTTATTGATAATTATTGGGAGTTACCTCAATAATATGATAGTACGGAGTTTGGTATGCTTTACCTTTCCTCTTCGAAGTAGATGCAGTGTTGGCCTTCCCCTCTTTCTTTTTAGGGAAACCACTGTAAGGTTTCTTTACCCCATTTGAGGCAACAACAGGACCTTGAATCTTCCCAGTTTTCAAACCGTTCTCTATTAGTTCTCCAACGACAACGAGATCAGAGAAACCGGTAGAAGCATTGTCTACCATCCTATCCATATAGGGTCCTTGAAGTATGCTCATAAACATATCAACAAGTTATTTTTCAAGAAGTGGAGGCTAGACCCTCCAAGCCAGGTCCCTTCAGCGTTGTGCGTATTCCTTGAAGTATTCTTCATACTTCTGGGTCAAGCTATAAAGTTGCATCCTATTAGGCGCCATGTCAGTATTGTACTGATAGTGTCTCAAGAAAGCCTCAGCTATCTCTCTCCAGGAATGTAAATGCGCATGTTCAAGTTGCATAAACCATTCCAGGGATGCTCCGCTGAGACTATCCTCGAAAAATGCATCAGTAGCTTCTCGTTGTCGGAGTAATCTGCCATTTTCCTACAAAAGGATCTGATATAGGTCTTAGGACAAGTAATTCCCTTATACTTCTCGAATGCATGGACCTTAAACTTGGTTGGGATCTTCACTCCCGGAACTAAGCACATATCAGAAGCGTCTAGACCAAAGGTACTAGGACCTTCAATAGCTCTGAACCTCTCATCCATCATATGGAACTTTCAGTCAATATTAGTAGGGGATGGTGTAGGTGTTTAATTGGCTGCATTGTATGGTAAAACACTAGCTGGATTCTAATGTCTTGACTGATGTCATGACATGCTGTGGAGGTGTTTGTTTGACTGCATTGTATGTTAGAATATCTAGCAGTACTCTGATGTCATGGCAGATGTCATGACATACTTGAGTAGTATACTGCAGGATTAGCTAATACAGGATTTATTGAATGTCAAACTGGATGTTATGACATTCATCCCTGTCAGCAGATACTGAGGAATAGAACAGTTGGTGTTCTGTTAGAACTCAGTATTTATTTTCAGTCTGGTTATCAAGGAAATACCAGACCTGGCATAAGGCCTATTGTCTGAATGTCAAACTGGATGTTATGACATTCATCATTGACAGCATATACTGAACAATAGGCAGAGTGGTGTTCTGCTACACTTCAGTATGTATCTCAGTCTGTTCTTTAGGAGGATAACAGACCTGACATAAGGCTAATTGTGTAAATGTCAAATTGGATGTCTTGACAGACTTAGCATATGGTCATTGATTTGGATGTCAAACTGAATGTTGTGACATTCATTCCTGACAGTGTATGCTATATTGTAGGTTGTTTAGTTTTTCTGTTTCAGCATTTTTCTCAGGCTATTCTTCAGGGATTCAACAGCTGAGAGAAAATCCAGGAAACCAACAACCACGCTACAATTAATGAACCTAACAAATAGCCTATTTGTTAGTAACCTAGATGTGGAATTTAGGGGAACTCGCGTGACCTTAATTTCACGAAAATACAAGTACAAGGCCCAAGTGCTGCAATATAAAAGGATGGCAATCCTTCATTCAGAACTAGGGGTTTTGGGCGTGAAGATTTTATTTGTCCAATAAACTTCACTGCTGTATTTTTGTGTGTCTTGTATTAGACGTAACTTGTAAGCCAAGCTATTATCACTGAGATGATTGCATTGGTATAGGGTGTTCATTGAGTTGTAAGTGTTGTGTCACTCTAAGCTTTTAAGCGTGAGTGTTGTGTATCTTGATTAAAGCTGTTAAGCACAATCAAGAGTTGTTTGAAGTGTGTCTTCACAATTGTCTTTAATATTAATTAAAGCTTGTAATCACTGAGGTGATTGAGGGGGAGTGAGTAGGAACTCTGATCTTGGTGTAAGATTGAAATTGCATTGGGTAGGTATTAAGTGATAGGGTTAAACAGTTGGTTTAAGGTCTGAATTAATACTACTAATAGTGGATTTCCTCCCTGGCTTGGTAGCCCCCAGACGTAGGTCATGTTGGACTGAACTGGGTAAACAATTACTTGTGTTATTTACTGCACTTACTTTTTAAGTTCTGCATAATTCTTGTCTGCGCAGAATTGGATGTCATAACAACCCGTGTGACATCGAAAGTCTGATAACTAGAATTTCACATGAATATTCTTGAAATTGCAAACACCTCTGGTGGCCTAGGTGAGAAAATGGCTGAAGAGAAACTTGTAAGAAAGATTCTCAGGTCCTTGCCTAAGAGATTTGCTATGAAGGTCACAACCATAGAAGAGGCTCAAGATATCTGCAATATGAAGGTGGATGAGCTCATTGGTTCTCTCCAAACCTTTGAAATGGGCTTGTGTGAGAATGTTGAAAAGAAGAACAAAAGCGTAGCTTTTGTATCAAATACTGAAGAGGAGTCAGAAGCAGGATATACTAGAGGTGATGAAAGCATATCAGAAGCCATAGCCATGCTTGGGAGACAGTTCAACAAGTTCGTGAAGAAGATTGATCAAAGAGGTAGACCAAATGTCAAGAACATCTCATCTGACATCAGGAAAAGATCAACTTCTGAAGAAAAGTTCAACCAAGGCAAGGGAATCCAGTGTTATGGTTGTGAAGGTTATGGACACATTAGAGCTGAATGTCCTACTTACCTCAAGATGCAAAAGAAGGGGCTATCTGTAACATGGTCTGAGGGAGATTCTGAGAGTGAATCTGAAGGAGAATATGCTAAACATGTCACTGCACTAACCGGTGTTTGTGCCACTGATGATGACTCAAGTGCAGATGAACTGACCTTTGATGAACTTGCTGCATCATATAAGGAGCTATGTGTCACCAGTGCAGAAGTGCGTGTACAAGGAGAAAAGTAGAAGAAGCTCATCAAGAAGCTGGAGGATGAGAAACAGAAGCATCTGACAGTCATAGATGGTCTAAATGGTGAGATAATCTTGCTGACCTCTAAGCTGGATCAAATGACGAAATCCATCAGAATGCTAAATAAAGGAACAGACTCCTTGGAAGAGATCCTAAAAGTGGGACAGAAGTCTGGAACCATGTCTGGTTTAGGCTTTGTGAAACAATCCTCAGCTGAACCCAAACGCTCAAAGGCTAAAGTTCAGAAATTCAAGCGGAGGTTGTAACACCCCGATAAAATAAGATAATTATTTAAATTGAGTTAATAACATATTTATTAATTTAATTAAATAATTGGAATTATTATTACTATTATTATTGGAATTACTATTATTGGGTTATTATTTTATTGGAATAAAAGTTGGAAGTTAGAAAAAGGTCCCATTTAGTAAAAAGGTTCATTTTCACGTGAAAAGGGAAAAAGAGACAGAAAGTGGAAAAGGGCAAAGAGAGCCAGAGAACAAGGGTTGAAGGGAGGAAGAGCTTGAAGCTTAAAGATTCGCCGGATTAACTCAGGTAAGGGGGGTTTATCATCGTTTAATGGGTATTATGGGATAATATGTACTAGGTAGTGATAAACCATTGATTTACCTCTGAATTGGATGATTATGATGAATTTGTGAACTATTTGGATGAACGAAATTGGGTTACGATTGAGAGGAAATTCGTAGGAATTAGATGCAATAGTGTTAGGACTTGTGAGATCGAATAGGTTATAATTCGTGTTAGATGATATGAACGATTATTGTGTAAAATTGGACTGTAGAAGGTTGAGTTGGATAGATCTCGTAGCAGAGAAAGCCATAGCAGATCTGAAATTCTGGTTTCTGGTCATACGCGTATGGTACTAGGCAATACGCGTATGAGGTGGCATGGTACGCGTATGGCACTAGGCAATACGCGTATGGATGAGGAAGATGATGTTTTGAACGTAGATTGGTCTCTGTTGGTACGCGTATGGGGAAGTGGTACGCGTAGCATACGCGTATGAGATGGTGTTACGCGTATGGGATTTTGTCAGGAGATGGGCCATACGCGTATGGGGTTAGGCAATACGCGTATGGGCAGGATTGTGATTTTTCCTGAGCTGTTGTTGTGCAGTTTTTAACTGTTCAGCTGAGTAACGTAATTCAGATGATGTATGATATCTTAGGGATCATTTCCCGTTGTTTTGAGTAGTATAGGTATTAGTAGAGTGTGCTAATACTGTGGTTGTTATTTGGCATGATATGATATATTTATGTGATAAAATACTGATGATGTGTGATGGTATGCATGATGCTGTGAATGTATCAGTTATGTGTGCATTTATGAATAGACTGTTTTATGGCTTAGAGTGTGAGCATATATCTATTCTTGAATTGTTGTTGATGATGTAGCATTGCTAGGTGATTAGTATGCATGTTGTGGCCTTTATGGTGGTAGCTAATTCCCATGGTGAGGATTTAGTGATGAGTTATTGTGGATTGTTGTTGATGTTTGCATGCTAGGTGATTTAGCGTGCATAGCATAGCCCTTGGGGTGGTAGCTAATTCCCATGGTGAGGAATTAGTGATGTGAGTCACTAGGTCTCAAATGAGTGGGACTAGTGAGCTTGGTAGCCGTACCTGGATTTGGTCGGTGAGGTTGAACTATATGTTCACGAGTAGTCGGTACCGCATGCATGGAGTCTCATTGCATAATATATGTATGTATGGCGTATAATATGAATGGATGTATTCCAATATTATACGTGTGTTTTATGGTTGTTTTGAGTTTGAGTATGATGATGGTGATGATTATGAGTTGATATTGCCGTTGCTGAATATGTGTAATCTGATTAGGGTGATGATATGTGTTATATTACTTAACATTACATGATATTTTATAATGCTTATTATATCGATTGAGGAACTCACCCTTACAACGATGTTTTCAGGTAACGAGCAGTGATTGAATAGAAGCTGGTCCTTGGAGTCTAGTGTAGTCCTTAGTGGGTCATGCTCTGGTAGATGTAACATCGGGATGGGATGTTTACTATGTTTTCCTTTAGTTGTTGAACAACTTTACATGTAATGTAGTACATGATTTGAATGTTGTTATTTTGTATCCGCTGCGAATTATGCAAAAATGTCTTATTTTGATTAAATAAATGAGCATGACAGGATATTTTGATGATTGGTGTGAAATGATTGTGTGACATCCTTCAGGGCATAATTACTCTGATTGATATTTTATTATTTTAATTAAATATTTGGGGTGTTTTAGAAGGGTGTTACATTAGTGGTATCAGAGCATAGTCGGTCGAGTCGAGTCGTAATTATTCTGTTTCCCCTGTACGGGATAGGTGTTGTGTAACCCTATCAGTACTTATTGTTTTAGCTTGTTGGGTTTTCAGAATAGAGATGGTTGGAAGAGGTAGAGATGATGCTGCAATTGCTGAGGCTCTGGGTATGCTAGCTGGAGTACTTGGAGGAAATCCGAATGTTGTGGGAATGGGAGCTGCTCGTCAACTGAGTGAGTTCCAGAAGAATAATCCTCCAATGTTCAAGGGAGCATACGATCCAGATGGTGCTCAGAAGTGGTTGAAGGAGATCGAGAGGATCTTCCGAGTGACTGAGTGTGCCGATAACCAGAAGGTCAGGTTCGGTACGCATATGCTGTCAGAAGAAGCAGATGATTGGTGGGTTGCTACCCGCACTGAGTTGGAATCTGCTGGGAATGCTGAGATCACTTGGGCTGTGTTCAGAGAGAGATTCCTGAGGAAGTATTTTCCAGAGGATGTTAGAGGAAAGAAAGAGATAGAGTTCTTGGAATTGAAGCAGGGCAATCGGTCTGTTACTGAGTATGCTGCTAAGTTCACAGAGCTGTCGAAGTATTACACTCCCTATAACGAGGCTACTGGGGAATTTTCAAAGTGTGTGAAGTTTGAGAATGGGTTGCGTCCCGAGATCAAGCAGGCTATTGGGTATCAGCGGATCAGAGTGTTTTCTGATTTGGTTGACTGTTGCAGGATTTTTGAACAGGATTCCAAGGCTAGAGCAGAGAGCTATCAGCAAAGGGTTGATAGGAAAGGCAAGAATCAGAATGATCGTGGGAAACCGTATGCAGCTGGCAAAGGTTTCCAGAGACAGAGTGGGATAAAGAGGCCTAGTGGGGGAGACTCCAGTGCCCCTGCTAAGTGTTACAGATGTGGTCAGGCTGGACATCGTTTCCATGAGTGTACCAGTGCTGAGAAGAAGTGTTTCAAGTGTGGCAAGGGTGGTCACTTGGCTGCAGAGTGCCGGTTGAAGACTATGACTTGTTTCAACTGCGGAGAGGTGGGTCATATCAGCCCACAGTGTCCTAAGCCGAAGAAAGAGAATCAGTCGGGAGGCAAGGTCTTTGCTTTATCGGGTTCTGAGACTGCTGCAGATGATCGGTTGATCCGAGGTACGTGTTATATTAATGGCTTTCCTCTTGTAGCTATTATTGACACAGGTGCGACTCATTCCTTTATATCTTTGGATTGTGCTGTGAAACTTAAGTTAGAGATATCTGAGATGCTTGGAAGTATGGTGATTGATACTCCTGCGAAGGGTTCAGTGACTACTACTTCAGTTTGTTTAAAATGTCCTTTGAGTATTTTTGGTAGAGACTTTGGGGTGGACCTAGTGTGTCTTCCACTAGTGCAGATCGATGTTATCTTGGGTATGAACTGGTTGGTGTCTAACCGAGTTTATATCAACTGTTTTGATAAGACTGTGATTTTTCCTGAGATTGAGGAAGGAAAGAGTTTGTTTCTATCGGCGAGGCAGGTGAATGAGGCAGTAGCAGATGGGGCAGAGTTGTTTATGCTGTTAGCGACTTTGGAGGCTAAAGATAAACTGGTGATTGGCGATCTAGCCGTGGTGTGTGATTTTCCTGATGTGTTTCCGGAAGAAGTGAATGAATTACCACCAGAGCGTGAAGTTGAATTCTCGATTGATTTGGTACCTGGTACTAGACCGATATCGATGGCTCCGTACCGTATGTCTGCTGTGGAGTTAACTGAATTGAAGAGCCAGTTAGAGGATCTGTTGGATAAGAAATTTATTCGTCCGAGCGTGTCACCTTGGGGTGCACCAGTGTTATTGGTTAAGAAGAAAGAAGGTACTATGAGGTTGTGTGTGGACTACAGGCAACTGAATAAAGTGACGATCAAGAATCGGTATCCTTTGCCGAGGATTGATGATTTGATGGATCAGTTGGTTGGTGCGAGTGTGTTCAGCAAGATAGATTTGAGGTCGGGATATCATCAGATACGTGTGAAAACTGAGGATATTCAGAAGACTGCTTTCAGAACTAGATATGGACATTATGAGTATTCTGTAATGCCTTTTGGTGTGACTAATGCGCCTGGAGTATTTATGGAGTATATGAATAGGATTTTCCATCCGTACCTAGACAAGTTTGTTGTGGTGTTTATTGATGATATTTTGGTGTATTCGAAATCTGAAGAAGAGCATGCTGAGCATTTGAGAGTGGTGTTAGGAGTTCTACGAGAAAAGAAGTTGTTTGCTAAACTGTCTAAGTGTGAATTTTGGTTAGAAGAGGTTAGTTTTCTTGGTCATGTGATTTCGAGAGGTGGTGTTGCTGTTGATCCTTCTAAGATAGAAGCGGTATCTAAATGGGAAGTTCCGAAGTCAGTTTCTGAGATAAGGAGTTTTCTTGGACTTGCAGGTTATTATAGGAAGTTCATTGAAGGATTTTCTAAGTTGGCATTACCGTTGACGATGTTGACTAGAAAGGGGCAAGCGTTTGTTTGGGACTCCAAATGTGAAGAAGGTTTCCAAGAGTTAAAGAGAAGGTTGACTACTGCTCCTATTTTGATATTACCGAGTCCGTCAGAACTATTTGAGGTTTTCTGTGATGCTTCATGGTTGGGTTTGGGTGGTGTGTTGATGCAGAATAAGCAGGTTATAGCTTATGCTTCGAGACAACTGAGGGTTCATGAGAGGAACTATCCGACGCACGTTTTAGAGTTGGCAGCTGTGGTATTTGTTCTGAAGTTGTGGAGGCATTACTTGTACGGGTCAAGATTTGAGGTTTTCAGCGACCATAAGAGTTTAAAGTATTTGTTTGATCAGAAAGAGCTGAATATGAGACAGAGGAGATGGTTAGAGTTTCTGAAGGATTATGACTTTGGTTTGAATTACCATCCGGGTAAAGCAAACGTAGTGGCTGATGCATTGAGTCGGAAATCATTGCATATGTCTATGTTAATGGTTAAGGAATTGGATTTAATTGAGCAGTTTAGAGACTTGAGTTTGGTGTGTGAGAGTACTCACAATAGTGTTAAATTGGGAATGTTGAAGTTAACGAGTGGTATTCTGGATGAGATTAGAGAGGGTCAGAAATCTGATATGCTTTTGGTTGATAAGTTGACTCTAGTGAATCAAGGTCAAGGTGGTGAATTCAGAGTTGATGAGAATGGTGTTTTGAAATTTGGTAATCGGGTGTGTATTCCGGATGTTACCGAACTTAAGAAGAGTATCCTGGAGGAAGGACATCGTAGTGGCTTGAGTATTCATCCTGGAGCTACGAAGATGTATCATGATTTGAAAAAGTTATTTTGGTGGCCGGGAATGAAAAGAGAAATTGCGAGTTTTGTTTATTCTTGTTTGACTTGTCAGAAGTCAAAGATTGAGCATCAGAAGCCGTCTGGGCTAATGCAACCGTTGTCTATTCCAGAGTGGAAGTGGGATAGTATCAGCATGGATTTTGTTTCTGGTTTACCGAGGACAAGTAAGAATTTTGAAGCCATTTGGGTGATTGTTGACAGATTGACAAAATCGGCTCATTTCATTCCGATCAGAATGGATTATCCGTTAGAGAGATTAGCCGAGTTGTATATTGAGAAGATTGTAAGTTTGCATGGTATTCCGTCGAGTATTGTTTCGGACAGAGATCCTAGATTTACATCGAAGTTCTGGGAAGGTTTGCAGGGGGCTTTGGGAACTAAGCTGAGATTAAGTTCTGCATATCATCCGCAGACTGATGGTCAGACTGAGAGGACGATTCAGTCACTAGAGGATCTTTTGAGAGCTTGTGTTTTGGAAAAGGGAGGTGCTTGGGATTGTTATTTACCTTTGATTGAGTTTACCTACAACAATAGTTTTCATTCGAGCATTGGTATGGCACCGTTTGAAGCTTTGTATGGTAGGAGATGTCGAACACCTTTATGTTGGTATGAGTCCGGTGAGAGTGCTGTGGTTGGACCGGAGATTGTTCAACAAACTACGGAAAAGATTAAGATGATTCAGGAGAAGATGAGAATTACTCAAAGTCGTCAGAAGAGTTATCACGACAAGAGGAGGAAGTCACTTGAGTTCCAAGAGGGAGATCATGTGTTTCTTCGTGTTACTCCGATAACTGGGGTTGGTCGAGCTTTGAAGTCGAAGAAGTTGACACCTCGATTTATTGGTCCTTATCAGATTTTGGAAAGGATAGGGGAAGTAGCCTATCGTATCGCTTTACCGCCGTCACTTGCGAATTTGCATGAGGTTTTTCATGTGTCTCAGTTGAGGAGGTACATTCATGATCCGTCGCATGTGGTCCAAGTAGATGATGTCCAGGTGCGAGATAACCTGACTGTTGAAACGTCACCTATGAGGATTGAGGTTCGAGAGTTGAAGCAGTTGCGGGGTAAAGGGATTGCTTTGGTAAAGGTAGCTTGGGGAGGACCAGCAGGTGGCAATGTGACTTGGGGTCTGGAGAGTCAGATGAAGGAGTCTTATCCAGAGTTATTCGCTTGAGGTATGTTTTCGAGGACGAAAACTCTTTTAGTGGGGGAGAGTTGTAACACCCCGATAAAATAAGATAATTATTTAAATTGAGTTAATAACATATTTATTAATTTAATTAAATAATTGGAATTATTATTACTATTATTATTGGAATTACTATTATTGGGTTATTATTTTATTGGAATAAAAGTTGGAAGTTAGAAAAAGGTCCCATTTAGTAAAAAGGTTCATTTTCACGTGAAAAGGGAAAAAGAGACAGAAAGTGGAAAAGGGCAAAGAGAGCCAGAGAACAAGGGTTGAAGGGAGGAAGAGCTTGAAGCTTAAAGATTCGCCGGATTAACTCAGGTAAGGGGGGTTTATCATCGTTTAATGGGTATTATGGGATAATATGTACTAGGTAGTGATAAACCATTGATTTACCTCTGAATTGGATGATTATGATGAATTTGTGAACTATTTGGATGAACGAAATTGGGTTACGATTGAGAGGAAATTCGTAGGAATTAGATGCAATAGTGTTAGGACTTGTGAGATCGAATAGGTTATAATTCGTGTTAGATGATATGAACGATTATTGTGTAAAATTGGACTGTAGAAGGTTGAGTTGGATAGATCTCGTAGCAGAGAAAGCCATAGCAGATCTGAAATTCTGGTTTCTGGTCATACGCGTATGGTACTAGGCAATACGCGTATGAGGTGGCATGGTACGCGTATGGCACTAGGCAATACGCGTATGGATGAGGAAGATGATGTTTTGAACGTAGATTGGTCTCTGTTGGTACGCGTATGGGGAAGTGGTACGCGTAGCATACGCGTATGAGATGGTGTTACGCGTATGGGATTTTGTCAGGAGATGGGCCATACGCGTATGGGGTTAGGCAATACGCGTATGGGCAGGATTGTGATTTTTCCTGAGCTGTTGTTGTGCAGTTTTTAACTGTTCAGCTGAGTAACGTAATTCAGATGATGTATGATATCTTAGGGATCATTTCCCGTTGTTTTGAGTAGTATAGGTATTAGTAGAGTGTGCTAATACTGTGGTTGTTATTTGGCATGATATGATATATTTATGTGATAAAATACTGATGATGTGTGATGGTATGCATGATGTTGTGAATGTATCAGTTATGTGTGCATTTGTGAATAGACTGTTTTATGGCTTAGAGTGTGAGCATATATCTATTCTTGAATTGTTGTTGATGATGTAGCATTGCTAGGTGATTAGTATGCATGTTGTGGCCTTTATGGTGGTAGCTAATTCCCATGGTGAGGATTTAGTGATGAGTTATTGTGGATTGTTGTTGATGTTTGCATGCTAGGTGATTTAGCGTGCATAGCATAGCCCTTGGGGTGGTAGCTAATTCCCATGGTGAGGAATTAGTGATGTGAGTCACTAGGTCTCAAATGAGTGGGACTAGTGAGCTTGGTAGCCGTACCTGGATTTGGTCGGTGAGGTTGAACTATATGTTCACGAGTAGTCGGTACCGCATGCATGGAGTCTCATTGCATAATATATGTATGTATGGCGTATAATATGAATGGATGTATTCCAATATTATACGTGTGTTTTATGGTTGTTTTGAGTTTGAGTATGATGATGGTGATGATTATGAGTTGATATTGCCGTTGCTGAATATGTGTAATCTGATTAGGGTGATGATATGTGTTATATTACTTAACATTACATGATATTTTATAATGCTTATTATATCGATTGAGGAACTCACCCTTACAACGATGTTTTCAGGTAACGAGCAGTGATTGAATAGAAGCTGGTCCTTGGAGTCTAGTGTAGTCCTTAGTGGGTCATGCTCTGGTAGATGTAACATCGGGATGGGATGTTTACTATGTTTTCCTTTAGTTGTTGAACAACTTTACATGTAATGTAGTACATGATTTGAATGTTGTTATTTTGTATCCGCTGCGAATTATGCAAAAATGTCTTATTTTGATTAAATAAATGAGCATGACAGGATATTTTGATGATTGGTGTGAAATGATTGTGTGACATCCTTCAGGGCATAATTACTCTGATTGATATTTTATTATTTTAATTAAATATTTGGGGTGTTTTAGAAGGGTGTTACAGAGGTCACACCCGATGTCTCAACATCAGGGAACCAGGATGAGTAACCATCAGAAGAAGAAATTTCAGCGATGGAGATGTCATCACTGTGGTAGGTTTGGCCATATAAAAGTCTTCTGCTACAGGCTGCATGGTTATCCTAACCAAGCCCCCCCTGTCAGACCTAAGCATAAGGCATATAGGCATAATACCCCCCATCAAGAAACAACAATGGTATGCTTGGTTAGCTCACACAGCTCTAAGGGCATCCACCAGAGAAGACTGGTACTTTGACAGTGGCTGCTCAAGACATATGACTGGTATGGAGAATATATTGGTGGATATACAACCTCACACTGCCAGTTATGTGACCTTTGGTGATGGTGCTAAAGGAAAAATAAAAGGTGTGGGTAAGCTGGACTGCTCTGGAGTCCCAGAACTGAATAATGTGCTGTTAGTAAAAGGACTGACTGCCAATCTCATCAGCATAAGCCAGCTGTGTGATAAAGGGTTCTATGTTCAGTTTACTAAGGAGCTATGTGTTGTGACAAATGGAGATAATCAAGAAGTTATGAGAGGATCCAGATCCAAAGATAACTGTTATCTGTGGGAACCTAAGCTCTCAAACTTTTCCACAATGTGCTCCTCAGCCAAGGAAGAACAAGAGGTGAAGCTGTGGCATAGACGTCTTGGTCATCTCCACTTAAGGGGAATGAAAAAGATCATATCCAAGGAAGCAGTTAGAGGAATCCCAAAGCTGCTTATTGATGAAGGAAGAGTCTGTGGAGAATGCCAGGTTGGCAAGCAAACCAAGATGTCACACCCGAAGCTGGGACATCCTACAACTTCCAGAATTCTGGAACTGTTGCACATGGACTTAATGGGACCTATGCAGGTTGAAAGTCTGGGTGGAAAGAGATATGCATATGTGGTGGTCGATGACCATTCCAGATACACTTGGATAAGCTTCATCAGAGAAAAGTCAGATGCATTTGATGTCTTCAAAGAACTGTGCATCAGACTTCAAAGGGAAAAGGACAGTTGTGTTGTCCGAATTAGGAGTGATCATGGTACGGAGTTCAAAAATTCCAAGTTTGATGAGTTTTGCTCGTCTGAAGGAATAAGTCATGAGTTCTCCTCTCCTATAACTCCTCAGCAGAATGGGATAGTTGAAAGGAAAAATAGAACTATTCAAGAATCTGCCAGAGCTATGATTCATGCAGAGAAGCTCCCTATGCACTTTTGGGCTGAAGCTATGAATACAGCTTGCTATGTCCACAATAGAGTTACCTTGAGAAAAGGAACCTCCTCCACTCTGTATGAAATATGGAAAGGCAGAAGGCCCACTGTGAAGTACTTTCATATCTTTGGAAGTAAATGCTACATTCTCACAGATCGTGAACAGAGAAGGAAAATGGATCCCAAAAGTGATGAGGGTATATTCCTAGGATACTCAACTAACAGCAGAGCTTACAGAGTGTTCAACTACAGGACCAATGTCCTGATGGAATCCATAAATGTTATTGTGGATGATAAAGAGGAAGGAATCGATGTCATAGAGGATGTTGGAACATTCCTTGATACTGCAACAGACATACCAGTCAAGTCTGAAGAAGTACAGGAGACTCCTATTGAATGTGAGGTAGATGCACCCACCAAAATGCCATCTATCAGAACTCAGAAAGATCCTAAGGATCTTATCATAGGAGATCCCAATAGTGGTGTGACTACCCGATCAAGGGAAATTAGCTCAGATTCCTGTTTTGTATCCAAGGTTGAACCAAAAAATGTGAAAGAAGCCCTGACTGATGAATATTGGATCAATGCCATGCAAGATGAACTGGAGCAGTTTAAAAGGAATGAAGTATGAGAGCTAGTTCCACGACCTGAAGGGACTAGCATCATTGGTACCAAGTGGATCTACAAAAACAAGTCTGATGAGAAAGGAGTAATCACTAGGAAGACTATCATCATTGGTACCAAGTGGATCTACAAAAACAAGTCTGATGAGCAAGACTAGTATCTCAAGGATATACTCAAGTTGAAGGGGTTGATTTTGATGAGATGTTTGCACCCATTGCTAGGCTTAAGTCAATCAGATTGTTGTTAGGGGTAGCATGCATTCTGAAATTCAAATTGTTCCAAATGGATGTGAAGAGTGCTTTCTTAAACGGCTACTTAAATGAAGAAGTCTATGTGGAACAACCGAAAGGCTTCTGTGATCCTAACCAACCTAAACATGTGTACAAGTTGAGGAAAGCCTTGTATGGGTTGAAGCAAGCACCTAGAGCTTGGTATGAAAGGTTGACTGAATTTCTGACCTCTAATGGATACAGAAAAGGTGGGATAGATAAGACCTTGTTTGTGAAGGATGAAGATGGCAAAATCATGATTGCCCAAATCTATGTGGATGATATTGTTTTTGGTGGAATGTCAGAACAAATGGTGAAACATTTTGTTCACTAGATGCAATCTGAGTTTGAAATGAGTCTGGTTGGGGAACTGACTTATTTTCTTGGAATGCAAGTCAACCAAATGGAGGATTCTATGTTTCTCTCCCAAAGCAAGTATGTCAAAAACATAGTTAAGAAGTTTGGTATGGATAATGCTAGGCACAAGAGAACTCCTGCACCTACTCATCTAAAGTTAACCAAAGATGATGGAGGGCCCGGTGTTGATCAATGCTTGTATAGAAGCATGATAGGTAGCCTACTATACCTAACTGCAAGTAGACCTGACATTGCCTATGCAGTTGGAGTGTATGCTAGATACCAAGCAGAGCCCAAGGTGAGCCACTTGAATCAAGTCAAGAGGATTCTCAAGTATATCAATGGGACTTGTGACTATGGTATGCTATACTCTCATGGCTCTGAACCAGTCCTATCTGGGTATTGTGATGCTGATTGGGCTGGGAGTGCTGATGACAGAAAAAGCACATCAGGAGGATGTTTCTTCTTGGGAAACAATCTCATATCATGGTTCAGCAAGAAGCAGAACTGTGTATCTCTGTCCACTGCAGAGGCTGAATACATAGCAGCTGGAAGCAGTTGTACCCAACTGGTGTGGATGAAACATATGCTTACTGAGTACAATGTCTGTCAAAATGTCATGACATTGTTCTGTGATAATCTCAGTGCCATCAATATTTCCAAGAATCCCATCCAACACAGCAGGACCAAACATATTGACATTAGACATCACTTCATCAGAGATCTGGTGGAAGACAAAGTGATTACCTTGGAACATGTAGCCACTGAACTTCAACTAGCTGACATATTTATAAAGGCTCTGGATGCTACTCAGTTTGAAAACTTAAGGGGGAAACTGGGAATATGTCTCTCTGAGGACTTATAGCAACCAATGATGTTTGGGATGTATTGTTTAATATCTCAACCTATTAAACAATTGGAAGTGTGCTCTGATTGGTCAACAGATCATAGCTATTTCACTTGCAACAAGTGTGTTAACAAGATGTTAAGGAGATATCCTAACATGAGACAGCCTATGTACCTGTAGGAGTTCAAGGACAATGTTCATGCAGGAGTGGTTCTAGATGTCAGACACAAAGTCATGGCATCTGATATGGTTGTACCTACTGTGAAGCAAGAGTATGTGACTACTTGATCAAAGCTATGAAGCAAGATCAAGTGGGTGTTGACTTGATTGAAACTGTGAAGTAAAATCAAGTCTGTAATTCTGTCATTTGTGTGTAATTCTGTTTATATTATGTTGGTCTGTAATTTAAAGTGTTGCTTTGGCAACATTTTTGACAAAAAGGGGGAGTAACACCTGTGATGCCCCAGGACAACAGATTATTTTGCTTATTGCTAAACAGATATTGAGGACAGATATTCAAGATCCTCTAATCCAAAGGAGGTTGTGTTGCAGCTGATGTTCCACTTCTAATGAGTGCGAGTGTGTTTATGTGTGCTGCAATGTGAAGTTTTTATTTAACTTCCATGTGTGTGAGTGTGTTGATACTCTGAGTGTATTAGCTAGGTTATTTCCTGCTAGATGTGAGATTTTCGCTGCTATGGACTCTGTTGTGAGACCAAAGTGTTTTAGCCAAAAATTTGTCAAAGGGGGAGTTTGTAGGTGTTTAATTGGCTGCATTGTATGGTAAAACACTAGCTGGATTCTAATGTCTTGACTGATGTCATGACATGCTGTGGAGGTGTTTGTTTGACTGCATTGTATGTTAGAATATCTAGCTGTACTCTGATGTCTTGGCTTATGTCATGACATACTTGAGTAGTATACTGCAGGATTAGCTAATACAGGATTTATTGAATGTCAAACTGGATGTTATGACATTCATCCTTGTCAGCAGATACTGAGGAATAAAACAGTTGGTGTTCTGTTAGAACTCAGTATTTATTTTCAGTCTGGTTATCAAGGAAATACCAGACCTGGCATAAGGCCTACTGTCTGAATGTCAAACTGGATGTTATGACATTCATCATTGACAGCATATACTGAACAATAGGCAGAGTGGTGTTCTGCTACACTTCAGTATGTATCTCAGTTTGTTCTTCAGAAGGATAACATACCTGACATAAGGCTAATTGTGTAAATGTCAAATTGGATGTCTTGACATTTATTAATGTACGCTGATACTGAGGTATGGACAGATTGGTCCTGTACAGTTCAACAAATTTGTACAGTCTGTTTTCAGGAAAAACAGACTTAGCATATGGTCCTTGATTTGGATGTCAAACTGAATGTTGTGACATTCATTCCTGACAGCGTATGCTATATTGTAGGTTGTTTAGTTTTTCTGTTTCAGCATTTTTCTCAGGCTATTCTTCAGGGATTCAACAGCTGAGAGAAAATCCAGGAAACCAACAACCACGCTACAATTAATGAACCTAACAAATAGCCTATTTGTTAGTAACCTAGATGTGGAATTTAGGGGAACTCGCGTGACCTTAATTTCAAGAAAATACAAGTACAAGGCCCAAGTGCTGCAATATAAAAGGATGGCAATCCTTCATTCATAACTAGGGGTTTTTGGCATGAAGATTTTATTTGTCCAATAAACTTCACTGCTGTATTTTTGTGTGTCTTGTATTAGACGTAACTTGTAAGCCAAGCTATTATCACTGAGATGATTGCATTGGTATAGGGTGTTCATTGAGTTGTAAGTGTTGTGTCACTCTAAGCTTTTAAGCGTGAGTGCTGTGTATCTTGATTAAGACTGTTAAGCACAATCAAGAGTTGTTTGAAGTGTGTCTTCACAATTGTCTTTAATATTAATTAAAGGTTGTAATCACTGAGGTGATTGAGGGGGAGTGAGTAGGAACTCTGATCTTGGTGTAAGATTGAAATTACATTGGTAGGTATTAAGTGATAGGGTTAAACAATTGGTTTAAGGTCTGAATTAATACTACTAATAGTGGATTTCCTCCCTGGCTTGGTAGCCCCCAGACGTAGGTCATGTTGGACTGAACTGGGTAAACAATTACTTGTGTTATTTACTGCACTTACTTTTTAAGTTCTGCATAATTCTTGTCTGCGCAGAATTGGATGTCATAACAACCCGTGTGACATCGAAAGTCTGATAACTAGAATTTCAGATGGCTCATAAGGCTCATATATTGACTCAGTTCTAGGTACGAAGAACACATTGTGGTGATCATCCACGTCAGCTTGAGAACCTCTATGAACAGGAACATGGAAAGTGTTGGCAGCATTCAAGTTGACAAGTACCCCCCAGGAGGAACCTGAGTAACAATAAGGACCTCGTTCACCATAGCAGGATTAACAATGGGCACAACATCAACAACCCTCTGATTAGCTTGACGATTCTCTTCTTGTCCACATATGACATTTTGCATGACATCCATGAGTTGCCTCGGCTGGGCTCTCACTTGAGTTATCTCTTCTTGCAAGACAGACTGGTTCTATTCTAGCTTGTCCATAATGATCTTTTGCTTTGCTCGAGTGTTGTAAGAGTGTCGAGAAGTCATCTTGACAGCGAGAGTTACTGAACAGAATGACAAGACAACGATAAGATCAACTGGGTGTAATATGAGATGCGTGAATATGTGTGACTGATGCATGATGTATGCTTTTTTTATTATCGGGGAAACCTTATATGATTCATAATGCAACACTAAACATTATAAATGGCAGATAAAGTAAGAACATCGAATTCAAAACAAGTCAAGCATTTTATTCATGAATTTGATATTATAATTACAAAGAGGTATAGTAAAGTGACTCAAAAACATGAAAAAGGAAAACAGTAAAGTTGTGATCAGATAACACACTTTGCTTTCCGTTCTTTCAACTCCTTCAATTCAACCTTGAACCTCCTCATCATGCGATCACAGGGGTAGATGAATCAGAGTATAAATTATGGAGTGATGTTCTCATTAGCATCTTCCAGAGCATCCTCTAACTTCCAAGGAACCTCCTTGGTTAACTCATTGCAGAACCTCACTAAGAAATCATACTTGGCTCGGTACATAGCAGCAGCAGGTTGCAACAAGTTAATAGATCCATCATAAGTGTCAAGAAGACCATTCATACGAGCCTTCTCGTTGAGCCAACCCAAGCTCTCATTCTTCTGAGCAAAAAAATGATCTCTCCAATGTTCGGCACTCAAAGTGGATAGTTCAGCTTTGTGACATTTCTCTCTCCAGACTTAAGGTGTGATGTAGGAAACTCGGATCGCTTCCTCTTTGAGATGATGTTCCACTTCAACCTTGGCATTGGCGTCGCGGAGGGAAAGCTTAAGTTTCTGAATCTCTAGGTCGGATTTATCTCTCAATGCCTTCTTCTCTTTAACGACCAACTCAAACCAACAGTGTTACACTATTACTTTTCTTCTTTCATGTTTTGCCAAAAATAAATTATTTATCGATTCAAAAACTAACAAACTAAAAATATGGTAAATATTTGAAAATTTGAAAATTGAAAGAATTATATTAACAAATAGATAAATATTTGAAAGAAATAACAATGATGATCGAAAGAATTGAATTAAATACGAGGCTCTAAACAAATAAACAAACTTAACGAATTGAATAATTTAAGATGAACAACACATACTTGTAAACAGTTACTTAACACAAGATACAATTTGAGACTTGAGGTGGACAAGTTAATAAAATAAAAAGTTAAAGAGACTTGAAAGCAATATTATAAAATTAAAAATAAGAAAAAAAGCGAAAAGAAAGAAAGAGAATGATATATTCTAATAAATATAGTTAAAATTTTGAAATTTAAAACAAGGATTTTGCTGATTTAAAGATCTGACACATCCTTGACTTAGTCTTTTAGACCATGTTTAGATATACTCCCTCTGTCTCATATTATAAGTAAAATTCACCTATATATATATATATATATATATATATATATATATATTAGATACATTAATTATTTAATAAATCTAAAAGGGTGAAATTTACTTATAATATGGGATGGAGGAAATATTAATTATTACTTGTACGTTGTTATGTTGTTACGTGTATAAATTCATTATTGATCTTATTATAGTACTCCTAATGATAATTATTCTTACGACACATTTCAAGATTTTTGTCTTATATCTGACACAGAATACGAGGCAAACTTTTTTAAACAATAATTTGAAAAATAAAGTTTTAAAAAGCCAACAATTTTAAATAATGACTTTATAAGTAGTGTTTTAAAATCTAGTCCACACATTAAATCCATTAACGTGTTATTGACCGGATTAATGGTTATTGATTAGTTAAAGTTTACTATTATTTTAGTTTATACAAATTAAAAAACAAATTATTGTTTTGTTAAGACACTTCAGTCTCAATTAATAATTATATATAAATATTATCATATTTATTCATTTTTAATAAAATGGACTTTAGTTATTAGATTATTTAAAAAAAAATTATAAATTAGTTTTTTCCATCTTTAATAAGGTGGATTCGAACCATTAAACTATATAAAAAAATAAAGTAAAATTTCAATAATAACATAACTTCTAAACATAAAAATCATAAAAATATAAATATAGCAAACATAAATAAATTAAATTATTTGTAGTCAAATGATAACATAACATAACAACAAAAATAATACATAGTCTAAAAAAGTATAATAAGGTATTCAAAAAGTACTCAAAGATATGTGAGTGCTTCCATGATTATGATTACTTTAATCAGAACGTAGAGCAAGTTGTGATTGTTTATGTCTAAAAATTTCACATTAAAAAGACAATTGTTCTGAGTCCTGTCCACATTAGAGAGAGAGAGAGAGCAATGGCGATGGCTGCACGAGACATTGATGAATTGCCAAAGAACGCAGCAAACCATACAGCATTAACGCCATTATGGTTTTTGGAAAGAGCAGCTAAGGTTCATCCAAACAGAAAGTCAGTCATCCATGGATCTCGTCATTACACATGGCATCAGACGTATCAACGTTGCCGTCGATTCGCTTCTGCTCTTTCTACCTTTTCCATCGGACTTGGAAACACTGTAATTCTCTCTATTCCTTCCATCTCTTACTTTTCTGTCAATTCATATTACACTTTTTTTCTTTCTCCCTATTCAAGTAAATGAGTATAATTTCTTGGTTCAAAGTTTATTTTTTACGATAATATTTATTTATATGTTCTAGAAAACTATCACGGTCGCGTTACGATAATATTTATTCTTTACTTTTTACTCTACTCTACTCTCCTTGAACTCTCTTCCTTCTTAGTCTCAATCTGCCTTACTCAAATAAATATTTTAAATTGATTAAAAAAACTCAAATAATTTTGAATATATTTGGATTTTCTTATATAAAAATCTTTCAGATCAGATCAGTTTTAGATTGATTTTTTTTAAGTTTATCTAAAATGGAATTATCACTTTTAGATTCACTTTTAAATCGAATTAAACTTCGATTAACTTTATTTTAAATTAAACTAATTATAAAAAATAAAACAACAAAAAGATAATAACAAACGAAAAAGATAATCATTGTGGATATTGTATAACATAACACATACAAACAAAATTTTGGACTTGATTGTTGTCGGTGCTGTACATAGCTGATATTGTTAAGTTGATAATATTATTTGGCTGTCAAAAAATATAATAAAATTATGTTAGTAAAAATACTAATAGTTGTTAATTTAAAATTTTGTTTAATTTTGTATATCAATAATAAAATTAATCAATTGATTATTTTATGAGATATTAGTGATTTATAAACAAAATTATTAAACAATTTATAACAGAAATATAATAAAAAGTTAAGATTTTTAAATATATTGTTGATTCTTTTAAATCTATAAAAAAAATTAAGATTTTTAAATTTTTTATTATAATTTAATCAATAAATAGTAATATTATTAAGTTGAATATTTTATAATAAATTTAAACTTTAAACTGCATATTGGTGGGTGGATTTCTTTTATTATTGTCATTTTATTCTAGATCAAATGAATAATACTTTTTCCAAATATTTATTTTTATAATTTTTACTCCAATTAATACTACCTGCAATTAATACTATCTCTCTGACTCACTTAATCTATCTCAAAATATATATATAACCAAAACTAAGTACTTTGTCGGGATCACCATGTTTAAAGTTGCCATTATGGATATTATTCTCGCACTCAATTATTTTGGATCTAATTGTCATCATTAATTCTTTTATTATTGTCATCTTTGTTTTTTTATGGTGTTGAAATTATCGCCACTTTATTAAACTACTTTTTTAATTTATCATTTCACGTTTTTCAATATCATATCTAATCTTAGTTTGTCTTTTTAAAGAGTTTTACTTACTTAAATCTTTTTTAAAAGTATTATTATATTAAATCGTTATTAGTTTTATTAAGCTTAAGTTGTTTAGTGTAGGTTAGTATTTTGTTTACGTGACATTATTGTTTGTATATATAAATAAGTGTGGCTGTCAACAGTGGTGTGTACAGTGAATGTGCGTAATCATTTGTTATAATTATTTTGAAGAGTAGTGGAAGTTTATTATTGTAATTCTCTCTCTTCTCACATCTTCATCTTCTTCACCTTGTGCACCAACAATTGGTATTAGGAGCTTTGATTCAGATTCACAGGAAAACACAAGTGAACGGTGAGGCGTTGTATGATTGATTTCGTTTCTTAAATTCGTGTTGATTTTTTTTATCAAAATCGTAATAGAATCACATTTATTGATTCTGCGGGATTGGGAGACATTAGTCTTTGGTGAGATCTGAGTGAATTGCACAAGGTTGAAGATGAACGGAAACGCTAATCTGAGTACTAAGCTTTCAGTGTTCAATGGCAAGAACTGGAATCGGTGGATGCTTCAGATGCGTGTGTTGTTTGGCGCTCAAGATGTTCTTGATCTCGTCAACGACTGTTACATTCCAGTTGCACTTCCGAAAAATGCAACGGATGCGCAGAGGAATGATCAGCGTGATCTGAGGAAGAAGGATCAGAAGACATTGTTCTACATCCATTAGTGTGTGGATGCGAACGTGGTTGAGAAAATCGTTGATTCTACGACAGTGAAGGCTGCGTAGGACACACTGGTATGGTGCTACGACGGTGATGCATTAGTGAAGAAGGTGAAGCTTTAGTCTCTAGTAAGAAGTATGTGAATCTCAGCATAAAAAACAATGAGAAGGTATCTTACTACATCTCTAGAGTGATTCTGAGTGAGATGAAGTTGTGTGGAGAAACTCTCTCTAAAGAAAGGATCATTGAGAAGGTACTTAGGTCTCTTACTGCTCAATTTGATTACATTGTTATAACAATTGAACATTCTAAGGATCTTAGCATCATGAGAATTAAAGAGTTGTAAAGCAGTCTAGAGGCATAAGAGTTGCGTCTGACTGAAAGAAACTCTGAAATAGAGGTAGAGCAGCAGACTCTGAAAGCAACTTCTAGTAAGAAATATCAGAAGCAGTCTTGGTCAGAAGCCAGGAAGAAATCTGATGGTGTTCAGAAGTCAGGAACCTCAACTTCTGAAAGGCAGAAGAGTGCTCATAAGGGGAAGGAGAAGTATGACAAAAGGAAAGTTTAGTGATAATGTTGTTATAAGTTTGGCCATTTCGTTGTTGGTTGTTGGTCAAACAAGGAAAGGAAGTCAGAATAAGAAAACATAGCCAGAGGAGATTCTGATGATGAACCTATGTTATTAATGGCTTCTGAGTCTGAGAGTGCATCTCTGAAAGATTGGTGGTACATGGACATTGGTTGTTCAAATCACCTTACTGGAAATAAGAAATGGCTGGTTAAGTTTGACTCTGGTAAGAGGACTAAGATCAGATGTGCTGATGATAAGTATCTGAATGCTGAAGGAATGGGAAATGGCAAAGTAGTTATGAATAATAGTAAAACTGCATTGATTCAGAACATGTGGTTTGTTCCTTGCATGAAATACAATCTGATGAGTGTAGGTCAATTAATTGAGAAATGATTTCCAGTTACCATGAAGGACAATCTTTTGAAGTTGTATGGCTGTAATCAAAAGCTGATTATGAAGTCAAAACAAGGTAGGAATAAAACATTCAAAGTGAATGTTAAAACTGCAAACTCTGAATGCCTTAGTGCAACAAGTGTTATGAAGGAAAGTGAGTTATCGCACAAAAGATTTGGTCATCTGAACTTCAGAAGCTTATGACATATGAATTCAAAGAAGTTGGTACATGGAATTCCTGCAATTAAGAAGCCAGATAAGTCATGCAATGTGCAGATGAGAGGGAAGCAACCAAGACTGTCATTTGCACCTGAAATGCCTCCAAGAGCAAAACATGCTTTGGGTATGATGCATTCTGATGTGTGTGGACCATTTCCAGTACCTTTACTTGGAGGGAATAAATACTTTGTGTCATTTGTTGATGAGCTCACAAGGATGACTTGGGTATCCCTTATAAAGTTCAAACACAAGGTGTTTTCTGAATTTAAGAAATTCATAATCAAGGTTGAGAATCAGAGTGGTCAGAAGCTGAAAGTTCTCAGAACTGATGGTATATGTGAGTATAACTCTACAAAGTTCGGAAAGTTTTGTGAGGAGAATGGAATTGATAAACAAAATAAATTATATTCTCCTTCTAGTACCACTTTATCTTTTGCTCCTTTTGGGTTATTACACAGTGATCTATGAGGCCCTTTTCCACTACTTCTATTTTAAGACATAAATATTTTTCTTACTCTAGTAAATGACTTTAGCTGGTTCACTTGGATCATCTCCCTAAAAACCAAAGATGAAACCAAAAGACACATCATGAAATTTGTTACTTACATTGAAAACCAATTAAGTACATCCTTAAAATGTTTCAAGACTAACAATGGAATTAAATTCTCCATGGACATTTTCTTTCATTCTAAAGGAACTATTCATCATAGATCTTGTGTTGAAACACCTCAACATAATGTTTTAGTAGAAAGAAAACACCAACACATTCTTAACATGGTTAAATCTATGACCTTTCATTCTAAACTGCCTTTATCCATGTGGAACTTTAACACTCACCATGTCATTAACATCCTTAATAGGCTACCTAGTCCCTTCCTCAAATAAAATGAATTTATTTATGAAGAACCACCTTCTCTCATTCACCTAAAGGTTTTTAGTTGATGCATCCACATTACAAATCCATAGAACTAAGTTTGTTTCTATAACAAGAACAGTTATTTCTCTAGGTTCAAAGATGGCACAAATGGTTATCTCATTTATGATCTTACCTCATATAATCTCTTTGTCTCTAGAAATGTAATTTCTATGGAACTTATTTTCCTTTTAAACCATCTCACCTTGTGCCACCCTCACCTATCATTAAACCTCCCATATATGTTCTATCTTTATCAGATGACTGTGTACGTGTACCTCTAAGAATGTTCCTGACATTACGCTTAGTCTTGAACTTGTGTGTCGTATTGAACCTATGTTTAATCCTACACATGGCCCTGATTCCCCTCATAATCATGATACTTTTATTCCCTCGTCACCCCTTAACACATCTTCATTTGAACCTACAATAGTCATGAATGATGTCATTTCATCTCCTTCTAATCCAACATGATTGAGAAAGTCTACTAGAATGATTAAGAAATCTGGATATTTGCAAAATTTTCATTGTAATTCTTTAACTAATTTTGTTACATGTCATTTATCTTCTGTTTTGTCTTAACAACATTACATTCCTAAATATAAAACCTTTTATTGTTCCATATCCACACATTCTGAACCTAAAACCTGTAACCAAGCCTCTCAACTTGATTATTGGAAGCAAGTCGTGACTACTGTGTTACTTACTCTTGATAGAAAAAAACTTAGACCATTGTTGATCTTCCCACGGGAAAAAGTCCAATTGGTTGCATGTGGATTTACAAGATAAAAAGCTAGATTGGTAGAAAAAGGTTACACTCAATTCGAATGAGTTTATTTCTTTAACATATTCTCTCTGATGCCAAAACTATAACAATTAGAGTTCTTCTAGCGTTGGCATCTATTAACATTGACATCTTGAGCAATTAGATGTCAACAATTATTTTCTCTATGGTTATTTGAATGAAGAGGTATATATATGTACTAACCTCCTCGTCATCCTGCTTACAATGCTAACTCTTCAAAGGTATGCAAACTCCACAAACCTATATATTGTCTTAAATAGGCTAGTAGACAATGACACTTCAAACCATCATTAGTCTTACTCACTTTGAGATACAAACAATCTCAAGTAGGTCATTCTCTATATATCAAGTTAGATGGATCCTATTTCAGGACTATTTTAGTATATGTTGATGATATTGTATTAGTCAGA